>NC_091189.1:22086899-22236899 GCF_040958095.1 Procambarus clarkii
AATTGTCCGCATAAGAAAACCATGAGGCGGGCCGTACCATATTAATCCCTTCTGCCTGTGGCTCGAGGAGCATGGTGTAGGAAGGGGTGGGGTAGGTGGGTGGTGTCGGGAGAGAGGGGAGTGTTGGGAGGGACCACCTGGCGGGATAAGGGGGGGGGGGGATGGGGAGCGGCCTATACACTACAGTACAGGAATTACCATTGATTTTAGAACAATTCATCATAGCCAAAATCAAAAGAAATACTAGTAATTATGTAATAAAAAATACCATACAAGTTTCCTAAAAACAATTTGTATAGGCTGAAGTTTCCTTCAAAAATATATTTTTTTTCCTGCTGGCGGCCTACGTAACGTGCCTCCTCCCTGCCCCAACTGGACCCGTCCACGCCTGGTCAAGCCATGTGCTCTCTACCCTTGTGTTACACCACAGTGCTGCGCCATTAGTGAAATATTTTTTTAAATAACTTTTTTATTTTCATAGTAACTTTGAACATTTTTTACCAAAACTATGTACGGTAGCAGCATGAATCGTTCTGGAGGTGTTAAGAGGAAGGTTGTCCTAACAATTAAGGACACGCTACGTGTTATACAACTTTGTGAAAATGGCCGGTCGACCTCAAGTGTTGCCATGGAATTTAATATAGGCACTAGTACTGTTTCTGATATAAGGAAACAAAAAGAGAAACTTACGAAATTCATTTCAACCTGTGAAAGTGAAGGTGCAGCACTAGCAGAGAGAGGGTGTGGTAGAAAGACTATGAAAACTTCGACGCATGTACAGTTGGATGAGGCTGTGTATAAGTGGTTTGCTCAGCACCGCACAGCTGGCGTGACAATTCGTGGCCCAGAAATACAAAATGCTGCAAGCAGGTTTGCTGCAAGCCTTGGAATAAAGGATTTCAAAGCGAGTGAAGGGTGGGTTGCAAGGTTCAAGGGTAGGCACAATATTGTGAAGAGGAAAATTGTCAGTGAAAAATTGAGTGCAGACAAAAGCAGTGTAGAACCATTTAAACAGAAATTAAGAGCATACATTGTGGCAAATATATTTATATTCGTATGAAATTTATAATGCATTTGAAACTGGGTCGTATTGGAGGAGTTTACCAGAAAAAACTCTAGCAATGAGGAGTGAGGGTTGTGTGCCAGGACGTAAGGTCAACAAGGACAGGCTCTCGGCCATGATGTGTGTGAATGCCGACGGCACTGACAGAATGCAATGTGCAATTGTTGGCAAATCTAAGAAACCAAGAGCCTTGTAACATTGCATGGACAGACTGCCAGTCAAATATTATAGCTCACAAAATGCATGGTTTACACAAGAGATCTTTCTTTCCTGGTATCATGACTTGTTCTGCAGGGAAGTTCGTGCCTATCAAGTTAAGAAACTCAAAGTAAGGCCAAGCGAAGTTCGGGCTTTGCTGTTGCTTGATAATGCACCTGCCCACCCCAAAATTGACACCTTAACCTCACAAGATGGCAAGATAATGTGTATGGCACTTCCTCCTAACACAACCTCTCTCATTCAGCCTATGGATCAGAGAGTTATCTGTGCCACGAAGAGGTTGTACACCAAAAAGATGCTAAACAAAGTTTTGGTGGTTTTGCCTCTTCCGGAAGATATTGAACTCGTGTGGATAACAAGGCTAAAAAACACCTTCAGAATTTGAAGAACTATACAATCAAGGAAGCCATCTATAACTGGGCCAAGGTGTGGAGTGAATTAAAGGAATCGACTTTGAAAAATTCCTGGAAAAATCTCCTCACGTTTACGGTCAGAAATGAGGAGGATGCAGAAATGGATTTTGAAGGATTTACAGATGAAATCCATAGAATGTTTAGAAATGCCGGCGAAAACTTTGAAAGACAGGATGTGGTTGATTGGCTTGAAAAAGATGCCAATGACCCAGGATATGGTGTGATGAGTGAAGACGAGATTCTCCAGTCTATTACTGGTGATGTCGACGTAGAGATGGAGAATTAAGAAGGCAGTGATGAACCAATACCAATGACCACAAAATACAGTGAACTCATGTCTTCTGATGACTTGTTAATTAATTTTTCATCCAATTGTGCTCATCCAGAAGTTGGAAACATGTATCAATACCCGAGGCGAACAAAAGAGCTGATCAAACAACTGGCCAGTGAACACAGAAGGCACGCAACATTTGATTCTTATATGGTACAAAAATCAAACCAAGTGCCTTCAACAAGCGAGGCGGTACACGCAACCCAAGCGCCTTCAACAAGTGAGGCATCACAGGCAAGCCCAGTGCCTTCAACAAGTGAGGCGTCACAGGAAAGCCAAATGCCTTCAAGCAGTGAGGCTTCTGCAGCTGACAGTGAAAATTAACTTTGCCTAATGAACTGTACAGTAATTTTTGTGTTGTTAGTACAAGTTACATAAAATGTCAAGAATTTTTAACTTCAAGATGTGTGGCATCAATCAAGAAGACGAACAACAACGAGGTAAGTTGAGGTTTCTAGTTGAATATTTAATAATTATATGTGGCAAGGCAATTCAAATTATGTTGTTTGTAGTATAAAAATAGTTGGAAATGGTTAGTTTTGGACTCGTAGGTGAAAAAGTACCATTACCCAGAAAATGTGATAATCCAGCTGGGGGTCCTTCCCATATAGTCCGTATGATCGAGTGGAGACAGTACTAAAATTTCCCGTTTACTAACAGAAGTTTTTGTGCTACATTGTTCATTTTGGTATCAAATTATTCACAATAAAATTCGCAGCAATGTATATAATGGTTTGAAAACAGACGGGAACGGGTATAAATGCCAAAAACTACAAAAGTCTTGTGCGCAAGGGGAGAGCGGTGCGGTCACTTGAGATGTCAACAACAAAGTAGGTAGATCACGTGAGCGCCTATGCCGAGGTGCCTGTGGGCCTATTGGGGAGAACGGGAATAGAATGGCGTGCATTTTGAAACTATCCCAAAGTCGATCGGATAAAAATTGAATTTTATACAAATATTTTATTGTTGGACGCAAATGATGTCACGAGATAGGACTTGAAAGAAAAATTGGTGACATCATGTGTCACGAGATAGGGAAAGTGTTAATGTTAGCCTTGGTATGTACAAATTAGATTCATATCTAAGCTCCAGTATAGCATGTGGGTACACAGCAAGATAAGCACCTCCGTATGGAACGTTGAACGAATATTGGTACCTTTTAAATAAAAATGTTTCTCTCTTGTTGAAATTCTTATATTTCATCCACAATTTCCCTTAACCCCTTAACTGCTCGGCTTCCAAATATGACACCCTCCAAGTGTGCAGGAAATAAATTCTCTGGAAAAAATTCTTTTGTTTTTTAAAGTGTCAAAAACCCTTCCCTCAGTATGGGTATGTCAAAAAAATGTCAACATTGTACATACTTTGGCTGCTATGGGGTCCGTAAGTCTACGCGTGACGTCATCATTCCACGTTCGCCTGTGACGTACGCTCCCGTGGCCAGTAGGGCGCCTGGGGCGGGGCGCGCGAGTTGCCGCGAATATATTTTTGTTCATTTTTTGCTCACAGTTCCATATACATTTTATTTGTTTTTATGTGCTAATCCTAAGTACAATGAACATGAACACTATATTATGGCAGTAAAACATCAGTACTGTCCGAAGACACTGTGTTACGTGCATGACACTTGTGTACACATATGTTGCACATATTTACCATGTATCATGCTAATTTATGTATATATACAATCTATTTACACATTATACACTGTCACACAGTATATACATTCACCATCAACACACACAGAACTCCTAGAGTGTGAGCAGCCACACCCAGCCAGCCAGTCCTCCCTTATTCCTCCAACATCGTACTTGCCATCACCCCTCCTCCCACGATACTGTTATTCACACCAATGTTTCAGGTTCATTTAAGTATATTTACAGCACATTTACACACTCTACACTGTCACATGCCATAAACACACTCAGAACTCCACAAGTGTGAGCTGCCACACCCAGCCAGACAGTCCTCCCTCTCTCCTCCATCATCGTACTCGCCATCACCCCTCCTCCAACCATACTCTTACTGTTTTTATTACACTATTTACATATGTTATGTATACCTATCTACATGTTTTATTCACCAGAACTATGCAGGTAAGCCGGTATTGTGTCCAAACAGTACAGTTGCCACCCTACACTGCATGAGAAATCACAAAGCAGACAACGCTACGATTATGACGTCACCTCCCTCTCCAAAATAGCTCCTCTCAACATACTCCTGTTGCTGTTATCACACTATATTCACACACTGTAAATACCCATGTACATATGTGTTCCCCATAGCGAACCACTAAGCTAGTATGGTGAGCAAAACAAAAGTGGCTGCCACACACACACACACAATGAGGCTACCTCAATTCTCTCCCTCCCTCGCCAAAATTCCTCCTTCCACAATACTACGCACAATGCTAATTATGAACACAATCCTGCTATTCTCACAATCCTGGTCACTAATTCCTGTAAATGAATAATTGACCACATGTTTATTTTGAAAAGGAACCTAAGAAGTCATTTGAAGTCACTTTGTTACTAGATGGACGAAATGATGCTGTGGTGCTGTGGCTAGCGCTGTGAACATCATGAACAGCATTGAATCACTGACATTTGAACATTGTACCCAGTCATTATCATACTCAGGCTCTTCTATAATACTATCATGGCTAAATAATACAAGTTATATATATATTTTGACATTATTAGGTGATGCTGTGGTCACACGCTGAACAGCAGTGCTGTGTGCTCATGTTGCGAGCACCAGCCTTGGTTGCTCACTCACTACTGAGGCTCTCACACCCAGGAATGTGGACCACAATTTTTTTTAAAGATTGCGTCTGTTTACAAGAACCCTGAGGAAGCTGAAGTGAACCCCATGTAGCTGTGGGAGTTTTGAATGGAACGTGAAAACTAAATATACCCGAAGGCGCATTGCACAAACCAGACGTGGGCCTGCAGGCGCATTGCGCAGTTTAAGGGTTAAAATGAGAATATTTGTTGTGTGTTTCATAAGCTCCCCTAACTTTAATATTTATTCTTTCCTTTCTTTCTAAGGTTTCATCCCAAATTTGTCTGGTGACCTGTCTGCCTTGTGTGTGTTTACTCACGTAGATGTGATGGGAAGGAGTTGAGCTCTTTGGTCCCACCTCACAACTGCATATGTGTAATTACCTAAGTGTAGTTGCAGGATGAGAGCTACACTCATGGTGTCCCGTCTTCCCTTCCCGGAATTTTCTTATATTTCTTTGGCATTTTTGTTTAATTAGTTTAAATCAATGACCTCTTCTTCTTGAAGTTCCAGGTCTCAGGAAATCTTCCCTGTCGATTTTATCAATTCCTGTTACTATTTTGCATGTAGTGATCATATCACCTCTTTTTCTTCTGTCTTCTAGTTTTGGCATATTTAACCCTTCCACTGCTCAGGGGTCCTGAGGACATTTACACCCCTGTGCGCAAGAAAAAAAAAATTCAAATTTTTTTTTCGTCTTCTAAACATGTTAATTTGTGTCCCCTGAGCACGGGAAAAATAATAAAAAAATTCTATTGTACATACCAATGACACAATTGAGCCGACAAGTTGGCCGATGACATCACAGAACCCGAGTGCTCAAGGGTGCTGCGTCAGGAAGCCGTCACTCACGGCCGCTCAGGAGGCCCGAGTTGACGCAAATTTATTTTCGCGGAATTATTTACAGTATTCTTGGGTCATTTTACACAATTTTTTTTCGATAGTATTGTTCCAATTATTACCACTAGACGTTGCATTATAATAAAAATGGTATAAACTCACTAGGCACTCACATATTAGTGTCACAAGTATGCCCACCAAAATGGTATAATTTACAGGAAATATTCAATGTATATGTGTTTTTTTTAATATAAACACAAAAATTAACTTGATATGTACATTTATTTACAAAAGAATTACACATTTAGTAGTCCTGGAGACTGTGATACCGTGTGAAACAGTCGATATGGCACAGAGGGACGGCACACGCTTCGCACCATGTCAACACCAATTTACGTTTCTGTGGCCTCAATTTGGTACTGGAACACACAACACACCTACGCTGGCCTGCTGCATGAGATCCAGTTGGTGGTATTGTCTTGATTTGGTGTATCAGAAAGGCCTCCCTGTAAGCGAGCCTGGGTGCAGGAGCATGGTTCAATATTGGGTCTCGAATGGGTCTTTGTATGCCAGGTGTGTCCTTGCCAAATTTACTTAGCAACTGTTTCACAACTTGAAAACTAAACGACCAGAAATATGGTTTTCTACCTGCTTTCACAAGATACATGTTGTAACTGTTCAGCATTGTTACGTCATTAAGGTGGAAAATCATTTTCTTCGTCCACTTCACTGTTTTCCGTACACACTCTACCGCACCCACCATCATGTCACATTTATCAACTAAACGCATGTTGATGTTGTAGTCCATCACACAATCTGGCTTATATATTATTTGCTTTGTTGTTCTGTTCACCTTGCCACTGTCCACCATTGTACCAGGGTGAATGGTGGTCAACATGTTCACTTCATGTCTGTCTTTCCACCGCACTGAAAGCGTTGCACCACTTTCTTACCTCGCAATCACCTACTTGCATAGCAGTGTCAAACACAGGCATTTCCTTTCGTTTTTGCTTTACTGTTCCACACACTCCAATCTTATTATCAAGTATGAATTTCGTTAGCAAGGGACTGGTATAATAGTTATCTGTGTACAATATGTGGCCCTTGTTCAGATATGGTGCAAGCAGTGCCTTCACCACACTACCTGAGAAGCCATGTTCGTCATTAGCAGGAATATCTACATTTGTGGCTGAATAAAGTATCATGTGTAACACCATTCCTGATTCACAGTCACAGAGCACAAAGAATTTCAGTCCAAATCGGTGACGTTTTGAGGGAATATACTGCTTGAAGGCAGCACGTCCTTTGAAAAGCACAAGGGATTCTTCAATAACCAGCTTCTGAGCTGGTTCGTAGTAATCTCGGAACTTTCCAATCAGGTCATTTAGCACGTGCCTCACCCTCCAAAGCCAATCATCCTGTCTCTCGTCTGCATTATTTGCAAAATGAAGGCACCGTAGGATCAACAGAAATCTGTCTCGGGACATATATTTCCCGATCAATAGTGTTGGAACAGCGCTGTCTTTGCTCCAATAATCTGAAATTACGTGTTTCACATAATGTTTCATCAACATGCAAATTGCGAAAAACACATACAGTTCACCAACAGTTGTCTCTTTCCAACGCTGTAGTCGTGAAAATTCTAATACATCCTCACCTTCATTGAGATCGGTTGCAAGTCTGTTCGTTTCATGAACAATGTGTTTCATGAGCGGCTCATCGAAATATGCAGTAAAGAAGTCCATTTCACACATTTCGTCACCAGTATCAGGGAAAAGATCCGTAATTCCCACATCTCTATTGTCAAAGTCGGGAATTTGTGGAACAAAATCTTCCCCATCACTCCACACAAACGAAAATATGGTTTTCTACCTGCTTTCACAAGATACATGTTGTAACTGTTCAGCATTGTTACGTCATTAAGGTAACAATGCCTTCTGCCTTCCGAGAGCCATTAGTTGCACCACGGCAAGGAATCCGGGGACCAGGAACTGAAGTAGGCATTGCAACAGTAGGGGCAGGAAGGGTAGATGAGGAAAGAGATTTGGAACATGAGGAAATTTGTTCCTCATTTTCGCCATATTGTTCCATGCGGCGGTGCTTGGCTGGATGAAGCGAAACTTGTACTGGAACAAGCAGCCGGGGTAAAACTATTCTCCGATTCATCATCACTAAAACCTGAGAAAGATTCACCTGTTTCAGACTCGTCGATCATATCATAAACGTGTAATGGAACAGATGAACGATGTACTTGGGCGCGAGGTGGTGTTGAGTAGTAGCAGGTAACTCGTGCGGCATCCTCACCCTCGAGGCACCAACATGTTCACACTCACTATCTGTTGTTTCTATTTCATTAGGCTGTGTATAATCCTCATCTATATCCGAGTCGTCAATATCAGATTTGTCAACGTCCTTGAACAATTCATTTGCAATTTCGTCTTCGGTCAAAGACTGCGCTGAGCGAGGTCGCACGCTGGGTCATGATGCGCTCGCCATGGTGCCTGGCCACTAACTAAGGCCTGTGAAACAAAGGAGGCCTGCTCTAGATTTTTTTTCAAGATGGCGTCTGTTTACAATCGCCCCTGGCTACGGTATGGGTGACCCCTTTAAACCGCGGGACATTTGAATCGTGCCTGGCACCCTTTGGCGTATATATACGCCATGCGCACGGTGGGACATGTTACTCATGGTGTATATATACGCCATGCACAGTTTAACGGTTAACCCTCAAACCGAGCATATCACATATAAATGATATCAGTGACAAAACCAAAACCGTGACAAAACCGAAACCGCGCACATCATTTATATATGATTTCGTGTCTAGCGCTATAATTTAAACTCCCCGCCTGGGATAGGGGCAGCTATAGTACAGCCACGACCGATAATTGCCAGATGCCACCTAGAAAAAAAATCCAGGCCAACATTCTTGGGTGTTACAGCGTCAGTATTGAGCAAGCCACCAAGGCTGGCGCACGCAGCACGAGCTCACAGCACCGCTGTTCAGCTTGTGACCACAGCATCGCCTACAAATACCATAATATATATGATACTGCTATTATTTAGCAGTGATAGTATTACTGAAGCCCCCTGACTGTGATAAAACTGACCAGGATTCTGATAATAGCAGGATTGTGGTGATATTTTGCGCTGTGCTCCATGGAGGGAGGAGTAAGGTTGTGAGAGGGAGGGTTGTGGCGTCGTCTTCTGACTGTGTGTGGCCACCATTTATTGACTGCACTCACCATACCAGCTTAGTGGTTCGCTATGGTGAACACAAATGTAGATACTTATATATAACATGTGTATAGTGTTAGATAACAGCGAGAGGAGTAGGTTGGGAGCCGCCATTTTGGTGAGGGAAGAGCGTCGTCTGCACGTCTTGGCATGGTGTTTACTGATGGCCACTATGGTCTTTGGGCACCATACCAGCTTATTTGTACAGGTATAGTGAATAAAACAGGTAGATACTTATATATAATATGTGTATATAGCATAATAACACCACAAACAATATTGTTGGAGGAGAAATATTAGTGCGTCTGGCCTTGAGGGCGGCCGCCGATCAGCTGACTGTGTGAGTAGCTACGTCTTTGTGGCCTTTACTCACCATACAAGCTTAGATGTACAGTTATGGTGAACAAAACATGTAAATACGTATATATAACGTCTGTGTATAGTGAATAAATACAGAAAGAGTATTGTGGAAGGTGAATGAGGGTGAGTGAGGTGGTGTTGAGGGAGGGAGTGGCAGTGAGTGGCTCGCTGGTGTTTGGCGGTCACTCCTCGTTGCTTTTTGACTCACAAGACCAACTTAGTAGTTCGTTATGGTGTACAAAACATGCAAATACTTATATATAACCTGTGTATATAGTGTAACAACAGCAAAACTATTTGTTTATTATTTTATGAACATAATAATTGAATCACTAATATGCACACCATAATTTTGAGTACAGCGATGGTTCACACATTTTATAATATAAATATAACACAATTCACTGTATGGAATAATATTACTGCAAAAAAACTAAGAAAAAATCAATCAGAGACATTGAAATAATTAGGTAATAATATATTTGTGGCAACTGCCGTCTGACAGCTCGGGCGGAGTAGACCTCATCTGGCAAAGGCTCTGCCAACGCCCCTTTTTTGCCACACTTCCCTACCCTATTGCGGCTAAAATATGCCACCTACGATTTTTTTGTTATTTTTTCCGTGATCAGGGAACAAAAATGAACACTTCTATAAGACGAAAGAATTTTTTGGAATTTTTTTTTTTTTTTGTTGCGCCTGTGGGTGTTAATTCCATTTGGGCCCCTAGCGGTTTGAGGGTTAATGCCTCTAACCTCTCCTCGTAGCTCTTGCCCTTCAGTTCTGGGAACCACTTAGTAGCATGTCTTAGCACCTTTTCAAGTTTGTTAATGTGCTTCTTAGGATATGGGCACCACACAACCACTGCATATTCTAGCTTTGGCCTAACAAAAGTCGTGAACAATTTCATTAGTATTTCGCCATCCATGTATTTAAAGGCAATTCTGAAGTTAGAAAGCAAGGCATAGGCTCCTCACACAACATTCTTTATGTTGTCCTCAGGAGATAGTTTTCTATCTAGAACCACTCCTAGATCTCTTTATCAGAATTTTTTAAGGATTTCTCACATAATTTATAGGTTGTGTAGGGTCTATGTTCACCTATTCCACAATCCATAACATGGCCTTTATTCACATTAAATTCCATTTGCCAAGTGTTGCTCCAAATACTTATTTTGTCCAGGTCTTCTTGAAGGGCATGACAATAATCTACATTTCTTATCCTTCCTATTATCTTAGCATCATCAGCAAACATGTTCATATAATTCTGTATTCCAACTAGTAGGTTATTTATGTAGACAATGAACATCACCGGTGCAAGAACTGAACCCTGTGGTACTCCACTTGTGACATTTCTACAATCCGATACACTGCCTCTTATTACTGCCCTTATTTTTCAGTCAGAATATTTTTCATCCATGTTAGAAGCTTACCTGTCACTCCTCCAATATTTTCCAGTTTCCAGAACAACCTCTTATGTGGAACTCTGTCGAAAGCCTTTTTTAGGTCCAGATAAATGCAGTCAACCCAACCATCTCCTTCCTGTAAAATCTCTGTGGCTTTAACATAGAAACTGAGTAAATTCGATACACAGGATCTTCCGGATTGAAAACCATACTGTCTGTCTGATATTATATTATTTCTCTCCAGGTGTTCTACCCATTTAGTTTTTATCATTTTTTCCAATATTTTGACTATTACACTTGTCTATAATTGAGGGGGTCTTCCCTGCTGCCACTTTTGTAGATTGGAACTATGTTAGCCCGTTTCCACTGTGTGTGTGTGTGTGTGTGTGTGTGTGTGTGTGTGATTACCTAAGCGTACTGTAATTACAATATGAGCACTACGCTCATGGTGTCCCGTCTTCCCAGCACTTTTTTTTTTTTATAAAGATTTGAAATTACTGATGAATTTGGCCTTCACCCCCCTCTCCCCTAACTTGTTCCAACCGTCTACCACTCTGTTTGCGAAAGTGAATTTTCTTATATTTCTTCGGCATCTTTGTTTAGTTAGTTTAAATCTATGACCTCTTGTTCTTTAAGTTCCAGGTCTCAGGAAATCTTCCCTATCAATTTTATCAATTCCTGTTACTATTTTGTACGTAGTGGTCACATCACCTCTTTTTCTTCTGTCTTCTAGTTTTGGAATATTTAATGCCTCTAACCTCTCCTCGTGGCTCTTGCCCTTCAGTTCTGGGAGCCACTTAGTAGCATGTCTTTGCACCATTTCCAGTTTGTTGATGTGCTTCTTAAGATATGGGCACTACACAACCGCTCCATATTCTAACTTTGGCCTAACAATAGTCGTGAACAATTTCTTTAGTATTTTGCCATCCATGTATTTAAAATCAATTCTGAAGTTCAGTCTTACCTGGGACGCGGTCGGGTCAAGATACCTGCTCCGCGACTAGGGGTGAAGTTAGTGTTGGTGTTTAGCTAAGTCTACACATAAGGAGACTGACTAGTATTAATCGCCTTCTACACATCTCCCCCCATGCTGGGTACTGAGATGTAGACTCAGTCACCAGAAGAACTGGCTACTTCCCACGGCAATATTAACATGGACTCAGAAAGCAGCCAGTCAGTCGAGGAGGGTGAGTATCAAGACGTTCTAACAAGGCAACAGAAGAAACGGAGAAGACAGGATGCAAGGTGCAGTGTTGACAGTGATAGTACACTTAACGGAAACGACAAGAGAATGAAGAACGACGCCGAGACTGATGTCGACGAACGGACGGAACGATGTCAGGAAGGTGAGGGTCAGCGGAGGTGGAGACTTCTCTTCCCTGCCTCATGCACGCTGGCCTATCATCAGAAGCTGCTGTGGACAGTCAGACTTGGAAGAGAACACCGCAAGTTCGAGCCCCTGCTGAAGGAAGGTGTAAACAGACCTTACTTAACAGTAGGTTCTATGGAGGCAGTGGTGTATCTTACCCAGCAAGGATATGATGGAATTGTTATGGAAATGCCGGAGGAGAATGAGAAGCTGACGAAGGTAATTATCTACAAATACCCTCAGATTCTAGACCCCGAACTCATCCTCGACGACCAACGATTTGTGTGGGCCAAGCATCACCTTATTAAAGGTGAAGCTAGGAATCAGGTGGTGGCTCTAGTGAGAGGTGAAGTTCCCGAGAAAGTGTTCATCACCGGGGCTGGCTACAGGCATGTAGCAAAGTATGTGGAAGAGCCCATAATATGCCTGAAATGCTGCAGATGGGGGCATAAATCCTGGAGCTGTCAACATGATCCACGATGTCGTTTCTGTGGAAAGTCTCACCTCTCTAATGTGTGTAGAAACAGACTTAATCTGGGTGAGAAAATAGTTCCCAGATGCTGCAACTGTGGAGGTGTTCACAATGCCAGCTCGCCTGTGTGTAGCAAGAGGCCGAGTATGGATGTTCCCCGGCCGGTGAATGTTACAGAGCAAGCAAGAGCTCTTACCCAGACACTGGGAGCACAGCAAAACAGTCTGCCCCAAACAGTGCCAGTGAACCGGACGAATGCGTGGGTAAAGGAGTCACCTTTACTTCGTCAGGCTCAAGCAACAAGCAGTCACGCCACCACTCAGAACTCCGGCAGTGACAGTGTAACGGTGAGTGAAGTGGTTACTCGGGCTCAGAAAGAGGGACCATAATGATATGGTCAAGGAGGTGTGGGCTGAACTAAGAAAAGTTGGTGAGTTCCTCCGAAATCTTGGGCAGAGAATCGAGTTCATCGAGGCGAAATTAAACGTTCAGGAGGTCAAGGAAAATCACAAAACAGATGCCTTTCAGCAACACAGACTAAAGAATTTGCCACCAGCTGGAAAGCGTGCAATAGACCAACGTGAATGCCTAGTATGTAAAACAACAAAAAGGAGAGAACAGAAACGTAAAATGGTGCAAACATGGTGTGAAGCGTGTGCAGTTGCATTGTGTGCTGTCGACTGCTTCAACGATAACCACTCACCCCAAGAATTCTAAATGTGCAATAATAGTGCAAAAACTTGTACATAGTGCGTGCTTGTGTGTACATATAAAATAATGAACATTGTGATTACATAATATAATGGCGTAATGGAAAACATTTAAGCGCATGTGTATACTTGATGTATGCAAAACTTATTAACAATAACTGTGATGTAACATTATGTCCAATACAATTAGTGACTAATACTGCAAATAAAATAGGCCTAGACACTGTAAATAATGACACGAAAATAAATTTGTGGCAACTCTGGCTGCTTGAAGACCGCGCGCGATGCCTCTGGGATGCACCGTGCATGAGTGAACATGCAAATAGTGATGTCATCGTCCATCTTGTTGGCTCAATTACATCGCCGAGTAGTACAATTGATTTTTTTTTATTTTTCCCGTGATCAGGGAACACGACTTAACAGGTTAGGAAGAATTTTTTTTTTTTTTTGGATGCGCCTATGGGTGACAAATGCTAAATAGCCCGATGCCATACAAGGGTTAATTTTTGTAAGTCAGAAAATTTTTCATCCATGTTAGAAGCTTCTGCCAAGCCACAAGAAGTTGACATAAATAGCACTAGAGATCTGCCATGAAGATAATAAACTAATGATCATAAATGCATAAAGTCCACCGCCAAGCAGCACATGATCAGAGGAGGAGCTAGATAGTAAACGAGGTCTTATAACAATAATGAGAAATTATAGCGAGAGCGGATAACGATAGATCACGACTGTTTATAATCAGTGACTTCAACTTGAAATCCATAGACTAGGAAGCATATGAAGCTAAAACAGAAGATTTTTGGACCTGTAGATTTGTAAACCTCATCCTGGAAACATTCTTGTATCAACATGTTAAACAAGCTACGAGGATGAGGGAAGGGGACGTTCCCTCCATGCTAGATTTGATATTTACCAGGAAGGAGGAAGAGATATTTGACATGCAAAACCTTCCTCCCTTGGGTAAAAGTGACCATGTCTTTTTGGGAATAAAGTATGCAATGCGTTATAATCTGGAAGAAAATAAGGAGGATGAAGCAGTTGAAAAACCTGAATTCAGGAGAGGACATTATGGCGACCTTAGACTCTTTTTAGTGAGTATAATTGGACAGACTTGTTGCTAGGCAAGGAAATGAATGAGAGGTATGTCAAGTTTTGTGAAATATGATAAAGGCACAAAAAAATTTATACCAAAACAGAGATGCAGAACTAGGAAACAGGATTGGTTCAACACAAATTGCGAGAGGGCCAGAGACCAAAAGACACAAAAATGGAATCAATACAGGAAGAGGCCAAACCCCCAAACATACCAGCGATACAAAGATGCGAAAACAACTACACGGCAGTGAGGAGAGAGGCAGAAAGAAATTTTGAAAAAGGGATTGCAGACAAATGTAAAACAGAACCAGGTCTATTCTATAAATTCATAAACAACAAATTGCAGGTCAAGGATAATATTCAGAGGTTGAAAATGGGAAATAGATTCACGGAAAATGAAAAGGAAATGTGTGAAACACTAAACGAAAAGTTCCAGTGTGTTTGTACAAAATGAAATCTTCAGGGAACCAGATACAATAAGAATTCCAAAGAACAACAGAGCACATAGAGGTGTCTGGAGACAAAATGGTAAAAATGCTCAAGGAGCTAAGAACAAAGCGATTCTTCGCGGCGGGGATCGTATTCCAGGGACCTGCCCGAAACGCTACGCGTACTAGTGGCTGTACGAGAATGTAACAACTCTTGTATATATCTCAAAAAAAAAAAAAAAAAAAAAAAAAAAAAAAAAAAAAAAAAAAAAACAGTTGGTCCATATGGAGTTTCACCATGGGTTCTGGGAGAATGTGCACCTGAGCTCAGCATTCCGCTTCAAATGATTTTTCAGGCATCCCTGTTTACAGGAGTTGTAGCTGATGCGTGGAAAAAGGCTAACATAGTTCCAATCTACAAAAGTGGAAGCAGGGAAGACCCCCATAATTATAGACCTGTATCATTGACAAGTGTAATAGTCAAAATATTGGAAAAAATAATTAAAACTAAATGGGTAGAACACCCGGAGGAAAACGATATACTATCACAGACAGTATGGTTTTCGATCTGGAAGATCCTGTGTAACGAACTTACTCAGTTTTTATGATCGAGCCACAGAGATTTTACAGGAAAGAGATGGTTGGGTTGACTGCATCTATCTGGACCTAAAAAAAAGGCTTTCGACAGAGTTCCCCATAAGAGGTTGTTCTGGAAACTGGAACATATTGGAGGGGTGACAGGTAAGCTACTAAGATGGATGAAAAATTTCCCAACTGACAAAAAAATGAGGGCCGTAATCAGAGGCAAGGTATCGGATTGGAGGAATGCCACGAGTGGAGTACCACAGGGATCAGTTCTTGCACCGGTAATGTTCATTGTGTACATTCTACATAAACGATCTACCAGTGGGAATACAGAATTACATGAACATATTTGCTGATGATGCTAAGATAATAGGGAAGATAAGAAACCTAGATGATTGTCATGCCCTTCAAGAAGGCCTGGACAAAATAAGTATATGGAGCAACACTTGACAAATGGAATTTAATGTGAATAAATGCCATGTTATGGAATGAGGAATTGGAGAACATAAACCCAACACAACCTATAAATTATGTGAGAAATCTTTAAAGAATTCTGACAAAGAAAGGGATCTAGGGGGTGGTTCTTGATAGAAAACTGTCACCTGAGGACCACATTAAGAACATTGTGCGAGGAGCTTATGCTACACTTTCTAACCTCAGAATTGCTTTTAAATTCATGGATGGAGAAATACTAAAGAAATTGTTCACGACTTTTATTAGACCAAAGCTGGAATATGCAGTAGTTGTATGGTGCCCATATCTTAAGAAGCACATCAAAAAACTGGAAAAGGTGCAACGACATCCCACTAAGTGGCTCCCAGAACTGAAGGACAAGAGCTACGAGGAGAGGTTAGAGGCATCAAATATGCAAAAACTAGAAGATATAAGAAAAAAAGAGGCGATATGATCACTACGTTCAAAATAGTAACAGGAATCGATAAAATTGATAGGGAAGAATTCCCGAGACCCGGAACTTCAAGAACAAGAGGTCATAGATTTAAACTAATGAAATAAAGCTGCCGGAGAAATATACGAAAATTCACTTTTGTAAACAGAGTGGTAGACGGTTGGAACACGGTAAGTGAGGTGGTGGTGGAGGCCAAAACCATCAGTAATTTCAAAGCATTATATGACAAAGAGTGCTGGGGAGACGGGACACCAGAAGCGTAGCTCTCATCCTGTAACTACACTTAGGTAATTACACACACACACACATATATATATAGTGGTACCTCGAATAACGATCGCCTCAAATGGCAAACATTTTGGGTAACGACTGGCCCGATCGCCGACAATTCGTCTCATATGGTGACCGCTCATTTGAATAACGACGACACCACATGGTGGGGTTGCGCTGCTGCTTGCAAATTCTCGGATGCCTCCGATGATGCAAATAAATTATGTTGTTTTTGTTTAAAGATGCTACTGATGCTGGGATTTAAAGGGGTGACTGCCGAGATGTTACAAACCAATGACTTTTTTGTAGAAAAAAAGAATTGAATTTTTTTTAAATACAACAAATGTCAAAAAGGTTCGTTCGGTGTTCGGCAGGTAGTCTGCTCCATTATTACAATCTTTCTGTTTCAAATGTGTTCCATTTGTTTTTATTTGTCATTTACGTCTCAATAATGGAGCAGCCTACTGTACATACACTGCACAAACTATTATGACATTTTCCTTTCTTCAAATGTATTCAATCTTTATTTTTCATTTGTCTTATAGCAAAAGATTCGTTCGGTGGTCGGCAGGTAGGTTGCTCCATATTTCTTACATAAAAAAACGTAAATAATAAAAAAAATGAAGAATTTTGAAAACCAGAACAAATGTCAAAAAGGTTCGTTCGGTGGTCTATAGGTAGGCTGCTCCATGTTTCTTAAATAAAAAAAAATTAAAAATAAATGAACTGTTGAAACAATTTGAAAAATGGACAAATGCCATAAAGGTTCGTTCAGTGTTTGTCGGGTAGGCTGCTCCATTATTGAGACGTAAGTGACAAATACAAAACAAATGGAACACCATTTAAAACAAAGAAAGATTGTCATATTGGAGCAGCCTATCTGACAAACACTGAACAAACTTTTTGCTATAACAAATATGAAAGGCAAGGGCTGCTGGCTGGGTTAGTACTCCATAAGCAACCATTTGTGGCACATGTGCCTATGGCTCCCAAACACCTGACCGACACGGTGCTGAAAGATTGCGCTCAGTCGGTGAAATTCAGGCCTTATTGTTTGAAGAACATAAGGGTCATAATATTGGAGAAGCTAGGCGCAATAAGGACTTAACACAACGGTTGGATGCAAGTGATACAGCCCCTATGAGGATGATACAGTGAGCGTATCCAGTTGAAGCTCTAAGCCCCACCCTTGCCATCTCCAATTTATATAGATGATACATAGATGAATCGTTTTCTGTGTTCGGTGATGATGCACCTGATACAAGTAGCATAGATGAACAGTGTTAGCAGCTTCCATGGTGGTGTTTTCCATAGATATTTTCAAGAATACCTGAATCTCTTCCTGACTGACGGACACTCTTCGAGGCTAGCTGAATCTCTTCCAGTGTGGGACCTTACAAAGCGATCTTTTCAAGACTACCTTACAAATTGAGCTTTTCCTATAATCGTTTTAATACTACCTTATGCTTTACAAGCTTGGCTACATACCACCTACAAGTACTAAAGCCAAGGGTGCACACGAGTGCATTATTTGCAAGCACAGAGAACGATGAAACAGGAAGCGAAAATCTATCTGTAGCTAGTGCAACGCGAGCAAAGTTGTGCTGTGTACCATGGACTACTTCGTTGATTATTACGCACCTCCAAAGTACTGAGTGTGTAATACAGTGTGTTACTGTGTAAATAGTATGTGAAACTGTACATATTGTAATTTTAGTGAATTTTTACCACGTAATATTGTGACAATAAACATTTATTGTGGACATATTTTTTTTTTTTTGCACTGATATTCCTGCGTGGGCCCTAAGCCTTTGGCTGGCCCACTAAGACACATTACTGACACATGTATCACAGTTCCATGGAAAATTATGAACATTCTACTGTATACATATTGTAAAGGTCACAAATATGCATCATATATGCTAAAAGAAACAAATAATACCACATTGGAAATACTGTACATAAAAAAAATATTTGAAAATATATTTGAGGCAACACGCAGTGCTTGAATGGCCTGCGCGACCGTGTCTGGAAGCTTCACACACGAGCAACCAGCCCCTGATGACGTCACAGGTCACCTTGTCCACGTCCCCACAGCCAAAGTAAGTGGAATTTGGTAATTATTTTTACAGACATGTTCAGGAAAAGTAAATTATCATTTTACAAAGAAAAATATATTTTGGGTACATTCGATATCATGCACACTGGGGGAATTTCACAATAAACACAGTGCATCACAGTGGTTACATGAGGACATTCGTTTTGTATGACGTCCGTTTCACATGACGAACATGGAACGGATTAAATTCGTTATTCGAGGTACCACTGTATATATATATAGGGGTATAGGGGTACCACCTCTGGTGCTAAAAGAGGAAACTGGCAGCTCTAGGGTCTCTAGTTGTTATATATATTTTATGTACACATATATACGAACCTCACATGTTTCAGATGTCAGTTCCTCTATTTCATTAAGCTTTTCTCCAATATGAGTTTGGTATGCAGATGCCATGTCCCGCACTGAAAGACATGATCTTGAGCTGAAAAAATAGAAAAATACACTCATACAACATAATGATAAAAAGAACAGGATTATTGTAATGGAGGAAAATTGGGAGAAGGTAAGATGCTTTAAAACAAAATTAAGAGAGAATCCGTGGCCAGGCTAAAATAATGAATTGAATCCCAATGAGTTTAATTGAATGTGAAATAGGTATTGTAAAAAAAATTGTTGTTCATTAAGTAATTTTAAATACATAAGAAAATAAAACTCTTAGTGGTGTGATGAGTGCAGTATGTGAAAGGCCATTGTCACTAAGTTCAACTGCTGCCATCAGCCTACTCTAGCATTTTCAGTAAAATGTTATAAAGACAGTTAAATATAAAAATCATTCCCATTATCTACCAATTAATAGTAGGAAATGAAAAACAAAATAGAAAAGTAATTCAGCATTATAATAATAAATTAGGAACAAAATTTAAACCTATTTAACAGTTGGCAACACGCATCCTAAAGTCAAACCCAAAATTGCGCATGGCGTATATATATGCCATGAGTAACATGTCCCACGGTGCGCATGGCGGATATATATGCCATAGGGTGCCAGGCACGATTCAAATGGCCCACATCTACACGGGGTTCACATTAGCTTCCTCAGGGCTCTTGTAAACAGACACCATGTTTAAAAATAATTGTGGGCAATATTCTCCGGTGTGAGAGCCACAGTACTGTGGGAGCAACCAACGCTGGTGCACGCACCATGAGCTAACAGCATTGCTGTTCAGCTTGTGACCACAGCATCGCCTAAAAATGTCAAAATAAATATGTAACTGCTATTATTTAGCGATGACAATATTACAGATAACCCTTGACTGTGATAAAAATGATCAGGATTGTGAAAATAGCAGGATTGTTGTGATAATTAGTGCTGTGGGAGGAGTAATGCTTAGGGAAAGGGAGATAGTATTGTTTACTGACTGTGTGGCCACCTGTTATTGTCTGCATTCACCATACCAGCTCAGTGGTTCTCTATGGTGAACACAAATGTAGATACAGTGGTATCTTGCATAACAATCGCCCCAAAAGGCGAACATTTTGGGTAACGACCGGCCCGATCGGCGACAAATTGTCCCGTATGGTGAACGCCCGATTGAGCAACGTCAACACCACATGGTGGGGTCGCGCTGCTTCTTGCACATTCTTGGACACCTCTGACGATACAAACAAATTATGTTGTTTTTGTTTAAAGATGCTAATGATGCTGGGATATAAAGGGGTGACTGGTGAGATGTTGCAAATCATTGGTATTTTTGTAGAAAAAAAAACATGAAATTTCTGATATATAACAAATGTCAAAAAAGGTTCGTTCGGTGTTCGGCAGGTAGGCTGCTCCATTATAACAATCTTTCTTTGTTTCAAATGTGTTCCATTTGTTTTGTATTTGTCATTTACGTTTCAATAATTTAGCAGCCTACCGTAGATACATTGCACAAACCTTTATGACATTTCCTTTCTTCAAATTTGCTCAATATTTATTTTTCATTTGTCTTATAGCAAAAGGGTCGTTCGGTGGTCGGCAGGTAGGCTATATATATGTATAAGCAAGTAGATGGGTCACCATGGATTCTCCCCTTTTTTTACTGATGTTCTTCTAGAGAATTTTATTGCGAACACGTTGGTACCAAAATGAAATACGTAGCTCAAGAACTTAGGTAAGCAGAGTAAAGAGTATACACATTTTTGTTTTTACGCTTACGCAGCAAAAACGCTCCGCGCACATACCACTTTTTTTTTTACCATCGAAGGGAGCGCGAAAGTGTTAATATGGATAAATGCCATGTTATGGAATGTGGAATTGGAGAACATAGACCCCACACAACATATAAATTACATGAGTAATCTTTAAAGAATTCTGACAAAGAAAGAGATCTAAGGGGTGGTTCTAGATAGAAAACTGTCACCTGAGGACCACATTAAGAACAATGTGCGAGGAGCCTATGCTACACTTTCTACCGTCAGAATTGCTTTTAAATACATGGATGGAGAAATAGTAAAGAAATTGTTCACGACTTTTGTTAGACCAAAGCTGGAATATGCAGCGGTTGTATGGTGCCCATATCTTAAGAAGCACATCAACAAATTGGAAAAGGTGCAACAACATGCCACTAAGTGGCTCCCAGAACTGAAGGACAAGAGCTACGAGGAGAAGTTAGAGGCATTAAATATGCAAAAACTAGAAGATAGAAGAAAAAGAGGCAATATGAACACTACATACAAAATAATAACAGGACTCGATAAAATTGATAGGGAAGAATTCCCGAGAGCTGGAACTTCAAGAACAAGAGGTCATAGATTTCAACTCACGAAACAAAGCTGCCAGAGAAATATAAGAAAATTCACTTTTGTAAACAGTGGTAGACGGTTGGAACAATTTAGGTGAGAAGGTGATGGAGGCCAAAACCGTCAGTAATTTCAAAGTGTTATATGACAAAAAATGCTGGGGAGACGGGACATTACGAGCGTAGCTCTCATCCTGTAACTACACCTAGGTAATTACACTTAGGTAATTACAAGACTCAGCCAGGTCCGAACCTGGGAGGGAACCAGATGGGACTTCCGTCAGTTCACCAGGAACACCCGAACCCAGCTAGCTGAAAACCACCAAACCCCTGAGGAGTAGACACGCAGACCGACTGGGAGCCCAAACCAGCCAGTCGTCGAGGTAAGCCAACACCCGAACACCTAACAGACGCAGACGGGCCACCACGACCCGGGTGGTGTGTGAACACGCGAGGTGCCAGGTTCAGTAGGAGACAATGAAAGCGGTAACTGACACCCCAAAACAAAACCAAGCCAGTCCCTGAACCATATATGAATAGGGACAAAGGAGGGGCAAAAAACCCAAGCGTTCAGACGGGACAATTCCAGAATGAACTGTAGGTTCGCACGGTCATGTTTCGGAACTGGAAACAGGCGGGAAACTCATCTGAGGGACTTCACCGTTTCGACCACGCCCAAGCGCACTAACGCCAAGACGACCTGACAAAGCGCAGGAGAAGAGGCCTGCCCTGCAGCCCCGAACCCCCAAAGGAGGAGCCACCCAATGCCACCGAAGGCCGCAAGAAACGACCCGAAAAGCCCATGAATCATGGAACCAGGCGTGAGCGAACAGAGCAAACGTTCCCCCATGACTCCATTAATGGGGCGAACCACAAAAGGGCCGACACCCCGTGCGAGAACCCGACCTGCTCACAGAGCGAGCACTGCACCAAGCAGGCGCAGCCGGGGCCGGCTCCGAAACTGGCACCTATGGCCCACCTCGATGATCGGAACCACGGGCCCTGACATGACCCCTCCGGGTGGAATACACCCGGGACCTCCAGCGACAGTTGGAGGAAGCCGCTTGCATATATATTCCTCAACCGCAGTAGGCGCAAATAATAAAGGACAAAAGTGCGAAGACAATCTAAGAGCCAGAGTGCAAGCGGATTCCAAGGAGGAAGCGAACACCATCTGCCAACACGCAAGGCGCTCAGCAAAAACTGCAACAGCATATCCT
The DNA here is from genome assembly GCF_040958095.1 of Procambarus clarkii. NCBI lineage: Eukaryota > Metazoa > Arthropoda > Malacostraca > Decapoda > Cambaridae > Procambarus > Procambarus clarkii. The sequence goes on from NC_091189.1 coordinate 22,109,447, forward strand.
GCAGGATCGGCTTAAACAACTTCAAAAGAGCAACCGTAGCCAAGGCGCTAGACCCAGGAACGGCCCCAAGTGCTTCTACATCCTCCGTAAGCCAATCAGAAAACAGCTCAAGGAGGAAAAAGAAACGCAGGACCGAAGCCAACAGACCCTGAGCGTGCAAGTCCTCAACCACAAGCACAGCCGACAAGGAGGGAACCTGCACATGAAGCTGAACCGCGCCAACATCCCGTATAAGAGCCAGAGCGAAAAGGCACTCATTAAGGTGTGCAAAATCGCCCCTTCCAGGTAAACCTCAACCACAGTCAACACCACCTCACACCCACACCACTCAAGCGTGTGGTACGACAGAAGGTGTCTCAAGCATCCAGCGAAAACATAGGGCAGTCCGCAAGCCAGGACAACAACTGAACCTCATAACGAACCCAGTATGGAGACAAAGACCCAAACTTGAAGGAAGACGGATCCATTATAGAGGTATACACCGTGTCGCGCAGGAGGTAAGCCACAATGGCCGCCTGCACCTCAGCCGGAGAGATGCAGGAAGCCGAAAACCTTCGGAAGGACAGAACCGAAAGACCCGCAGGGACACGGAACCGAACCCGGGGAGGAGCCGAACCCAAATCCAGCTCGTGCGCAGAAGGGGGGGGGGGGAGAAAAACCTCGCTCCTTGTAACAGCAAGCCCGCCCGGAGGATCGAAAAACCCAGGCGGGGTCCAACAGGGCCCAAGGATCCCAAGTCAGCTCCTCCCCAACCCCGGGAACCTCCACGTCAGGCCCTGGGGGCAAGTCGTCAGCCAAAGCCCCGGCCTCACAAGAAAAACCCGGGGCGACCGGAATAGCTGGAAGAGGATGGTCCCATTGGTCAGATCCCTGAGCTACGGGTGGAGGAACTGACTCGAATGCCTCCGCAGCCACCCCGGAAGAGGCAACCCCCAAAACTGCCAGTCTCAGAAACCTCTAAACCCTGCCCCGACCCAGAAGCTCTGACGTTTAGGAGCTGGAAGCAGGGGGGGGGGGGGCACCGAATGAACCACAGCAGGGGAAGAATAAGGGGCTCAGACGGAACCAAGGCCAAAGCGATCAACATCCCCAGGTCCGTTTCCCTATAAACAAAACGGGGCAACCTTGGGGCATCCGGGGAAGCAACCAACCAAGCATGCTGCAACAACCTAAACCTAGCTTGCCTGGGTGCCTGTCCAGATGAATGGCAGATATAGAATGCTCCAAAATCACACGTGCATTTCTATGGGCCATTGCTCCTCGTGTATCTCTGAGGGAGGCCAGGTTCTGGCCGTGATCCCAGTAGGCCTAGAGCTCCACCCACATCAACTGATGCTAAAATTAGGGATATCCATATCAGCCTGGATAGCTCCATGAAGCTGTAGGGGGCTACCCCCAGAAAATCAAATGTATTATGAAAAATTTTGAAGAAAAATATAGAGGTTTACTTCATATAAAATTCTAGGATATTTCTATCAGGGATACCTTATTACTACATGCACTAATTACAAATTGTGTACAATACCTTATTTCCAATATTTTTGTAATATATGCAGAAATCTTTCATTCCATTCAATTCACACTAACATTTATTAACCCTGCTGCAAATATTCTACTACATATAATGCAACCCACACATGAAATGAAATGTGACGATGTTTTGATCTATCCAGGACCCCTATAATGTTGCGACTTGATAAGGGTCCTGGACGGACCCAAACATTGTCATCTTAATTATTAAATACGGGTTGGGTTGTTTCTTTCAGCCAAAGTTTGTTACCTTTTCTTACCATTCCACTATACTACTTATTAATTCAAGGACAAAATTGATACTTACTTGGCAAATGGTTTCAATGTGTGTTTCACTGGGCTCTTGACCACAATTCCCTTTTTGTGTGTAGCAGGTGCCTTTGGATCTTCAGTATCTGAGTTAGGAGTGCAGCATATACGTTTAAAATTAGAAAGCGATGGAGACTTTGGAGTTAAAACCTTGCCAATATGGAGAGATGGAGACCGTTTTGGGCTTGCCATTAAAGCTGGTAACTGTCGAACCTTAGATCGAGTTATACGACGAACTGGAATGGTTTCTGTATTTTCACTAGATTTACCCATTTTAACTATAGTTGCATTGGCAGGCACACAGGTTGCAGCCAACTGTATTGATTTTACAGAGGTCTCTGATGAAACAGAATCTGCCGATTCATCACGATTTCTTAAAGCCGTCTTTGAGGCATTCTGGGAATCTGGTTTAACAAATGTAGAGTTCATTTCTACTTGACGTGGTACCGAATATGTTTCATCGTCAGATTCTGAGAGTGTTAGACGCAAACTATGATTTTGTTGATCATCCGATTCTTTTTCTGATAGTTCTTCAAATTTCTTGCGCTTTGTTCTTGTGGTTCGAGTAGACTGTTCAACGTTGTACTCTTCTACCTCTCGCTTTTTTGTTCTTGTCGATCTTGGATTTTGTGAATTGCCACAAGATGCCTCATCAGTATAATCAGCCATTTTTGTTTTAGTACGAGCTAAACGAGGCTTGCTAACATCTGCAGTATGCTGTGACAAAGTTTCTCTATGAACATTACTGCCATCCTCCACTGATCCTTCATTTTCAACAATTCTCAAGTTTTCTTTTGTCTTCAACTTTGACCTTGTTACTCTTGATTTTACCATATTTGTAGGAGGGAACATTTGGATATCTGATTCATCATCGCTTATGCAGTTTATTTCCAACATTTTTTTTTGCTTAGTACGGGTGGATCTCGGTTGGGGAACTGGAGGTGGTGGGTCAACTACTATTTCTATTGTTTTATGACAGTTATCTGTCTCATCTTTTAATGTAAGTTGTAATTCCCTTTGTTTGGTGCGAGTTGTTCGACCCTTTGATAAAGATGGCAAGATTTGTTCAGAGCACTTTGGTAATATTTCTGGTTTCACACATACAATTTGAGTAGAGCTCTCAGAAGCTGACCCACTTTCTGATTTGTCTTTACAAACTGGATCAGGTGCATTAGTTACACCAACAATTTTATGACAGTTATCTGTCTCATCATTCAATTTCAATTGTAATTCTCTTTGTTGTTTGGGAGAAGTTTGACCATTTGGTAAAGGTTGAGAAAGTTGTACAGAGTCCTGTGGCAACACTTCACTTTTCTCCATAAAGTTCTGAGCCTGAGAAAGTATACATTTGTTACCAGATTTCTTTCTTTCTTCACACACAGTTTGGGTCAAGTTCTTGAGGGAGGACGATTCTTCTTTCTTGCCTTCATTGATCTTCTCTTGCAACAACTGTGTATTCAATTCTTTTTCAACTTCACTTTCATCATCACTATCTTCCAACCGGAGTTCAGAATATGTACAATTCTCATCTGAAACCCGAGTTTGTTCCTCTGCTTTCTCTTGTGCTATGTTTGATAAACAGACTTTTGTAATATTTTCCAAGACATTTTTATCTGCTTCATTTGTGTCATTTATTTTTTCTAGCACTAAGCTTAAGCTTACACGACTCGTACTGCTTCTCTTCTTTTTTGGGGTGGTTTGAGAAAATTTAGGATCTTCTTTAGGTTCGTCTCGGGAGAAAGAATTATTCTTTGGTGCGTCTCGAGAAAATACTAAATCAGGGGTTGGATTACTATCTGAATTTTGTTTAATTTGTGATCTGGAGGTTTTCTTGTTATTGTTATTTTTTTCCTGAGACCTGGAAGTGTTTGTATTTCTTCCTGTGTCTTCTGGACTGAAAAATAATTGGAATATCACTAAAACAGCAAATTTAAAGTACTGTACTGTATTTTGGTATTAAATTTAGTGAAGATAAATTAAAGCTAAGATAAATTTTGAAGCATTGATGGGTGAACCTATGGAATTATTATACAATGTGAATGCCATGCATTACTAAAATTTAGTGCCTTCTTTAGCCCTCTTTCATGCTCTGGTGTACCTATAAAACATCAGAGGTTTTAAGAGCTCAGCTCACTATCACTTTATACATTCAGCAAAAGCAGTAATGATTGTGCATCCCTTGAAGGGAGCATACTTGGAGGATTTCGGGAGTTCTTCTATTCCCCGAGCACAGCCTGGGCTCGCGTGCATGTAATGTAATGATATACAGTACTGTATTTTAAAATGTCTGTATACTGTACAGTTAACAAATGTGTACACACACACACACACACACGCACGAAAAGTGGTCGCTAATGTAACACAGTTAAAGCCCACTGCCCAAACAAAGTAAAGTTACTAAAGATAAAAAAAAAAAAAAATTCATCTGCCCATATATATTGCAGTTTGAGTCAAGTTGGGTATAAATTTGATGAGGTTGAGTTAGTTGGATTCGTGGTGGTATTAGTGCTGCCACCTGATGGTGGATACGTAAAAGGACATAGGCCTTCAGTAGTTAAGCAGGGTGCAACTTAATGGTCACTTTGATATCATGTAACACTGTATGAACTCTGGGATGGATGGATGAATGTTCTCCAGTGTATCAAGAGCACCAGTATAACCCAGTAGGGTCAGTTTAAAACATTCCCAACTACAAAATGTCAACCTGCCTTGACTGTATTAGACCTTTGGCCTAGGTTGATAAAATTCTGCCTTAGGGAGCAACTAAATGAAATAAACTCAGAGGAAAATAATTCGGTGAAATCAACATATCAATAAAAATGTTTAACACTAAACCGAATTCATCTCATTTTCTACAACTTTTTGTACACTCTTCACATTCATTTCCCACTTTCTAACTCTCACTCACCATATTTACCTACAGTTAATTTTTATACATCTATTAATCATCCTGGGCTTTTACTGCTATTCTTCCAATTTCAGATTTCTTCAAATGCCAGTCTATCATCATCCATTGTTCAATATGACTGAAACCTCTCTAACCCTGATTCAGCACTTAAATATTATGTCAATTGTTTGTGAGGTGTATAAATATACAAACATGTTTTGCTGAATGGGGTGAAAATAGCTTGAGCAACTTCATCCCTTTATATTTATATCTAACAAAATTATTTCAATTCACACTCTTTTGTGTTTTCTCAGTTGTAGATCTAGTTTCTCAAATACCAGAATGAAAAAACAATGCTACACAAGTATATTGCAAAAAACCTAACTTTAGTGATACAAACAGTCAATATCTAAAAATACCTGGAGATTCTGTCATGTGAATCTATGTAATCAACTGCATGTCGTGTCCCTCCTTTTTTCCTGGACGTACGCAAGTCTTCAGGCGTAGAAGGCCTCCTTAATTTTCGCTTTGCATTAATCAAAAGATCTCTTTTCATCTTCTCCTGAGCAATCTGAAACATTAATTATTTATTAAGGCTAAAACTGACCTTATTCCAAGCTGCTACTGTAAGCTCCACTAAATCAGAACTAATGAGGTGGTTCAACTTTAAAAGAAACAGCACATGGCAATGAAAAATATCAGCCAGAAATGCATATGTATAATCTCAATGAGATATACAGTATGCATATGTATATTTCTGGGAGAGAGAACTTCATCTCAATCTGGAAAGAAACAAATCTTAAGCATAAGCCATCTATGAATCTACAAGGAATACCAAAAGGCAAATGATAAATTACAAGAAAGTAACAAATGTAATAAACCGTGAGTGTTTGGGTACAGCAGAAACTATGCAAAGCCCCCAAAGTCAAAAAGAGGACCTCCACAATCTAGCCAGACGACTTCATACCTCAGCCAGGAGAAAGAAATGGACTCAAATTCAAAACAGCCAGGATCTGGCAATGGGGCAAGGAACAAATCCACTAGGGCCGTGACGAGGATTCGAACCTGTGTCCAAGAGCATCCCAGACGCTGCCTTAGTCGACTGAGCTATGACATGGTCAAAAGGAGTTGAAACCAAAGTTCTACTGAGCTTACTGGATTCTGCAGCCTCTCCGAGGCACAAACCAGGGTTTTACACAACTCCCCCCATGCACTCGAGCTATGTCAATAGGCCGTTCTCCCTCTTCGCCCTTACTTCATTACACACAGAAATCACAATTGCGTGATGCATCAAATGAACAAATCCACAAGGAATCAATTGTGATTTCTGTGTGTAATGAAGTAAGGGCGAAGAGGGAAAACGACCTATTGACATAGCTCGAGTGCATGGGGGGGAGTTGTGTAAAACCCTGGTTTGTACCTTGGAGAAGCTGCAGGATCCAGTAAGTTCAGTAGAACTTCGGTTTCAACTCCTTTTGACCGTGTCGTAGCTCAGTCGATTAAGGCAGCGTCTGGGATGCTCTCAGACGCAGGTTCGAATCCTTGTCACGGCCCTTGTGGATTTGTTCATTTGATGCATCACGCAATTGTGATTTCTGTGTGTAATGGGGCAAGGTCCTGATCTAAGAACTAAAGCTAGTTCACCTGCACAGAAGTGAAGAACAGATGACAAACCAGCATCCTGATATCATCACATATTTACAATTACTGTACTACATAATGTTTCTTATGTTCTTCAAATTGCATTCAAATAATTTGTCCTTAACGATTTTGTAAAGATAAATATATCGAGTGTTCCTAGATTATACATACAGAGTATTAAATAAAATGTATTTAAATCTATGCTATGGACAAATTTATGAGACCTTTCAGCACTGAGAAGGCTGACAGGCATTTCCCTATGAGGAAAAATCCAAGCCAACAGAATCACCTAAAAGACAATAGAATTGCAATAAGAAATTTTTGATTCAAGTGCTTCCACCACTGAAAAGGGAAGCTGCAACCTCCAGAGAAGGCCCTGCCACTTCATCAGGAGCCACAACCCAGAAGAATTCAAAGGCTTCAGAGCACAGACTAGAATATCGAAAAAAGTGCCGGGCACACTTCACCAGCACGGCTTGAAACTGAAAAGGGGTAGAAGAGAAGGAGCAAACTTTAAACACGTCTGCATAATGAGATGCCATATGTCCTCAAAGAAAAATAGTGGAGGTCCCAACCTAAACTATTTTCCAGAATAGGGGCTTGTTTTGGGGTGCCTATCTTTCTGGGTGCCTGTCCTGGTCGATGGCAGACATAGAATGCTCCCAACCACAGGAGGGTCTCTATAGGCCATTGCTCCTCATGCCTCTCTAGAGGGGGCCAGGTTCTGGCTCGTGGTCCCCGGTAGGCAAGAACTCCATGCATCGACTGATGCCAGAGAGATATACATATCTGTTCAGCCAGGATAGCTCCAGGGAGCCGACGGGGCTCCCCCCAGAAAAGTACACTATTCTCAGAGTAATCAATACAATATTGAACCAAGTTTTCCTTAGTTCAATTTTATTTATTTCTATGATTAAACTGCCAAAAAATGAAAGTTTATTACAGTATTAATTAATGTGGAAAGGTAAATTCTGGTGGTTGGCGAAAAAAAATTACGTGTTTAATGAAAGAACTTCGAGTGGGGGGTATAACTGAAATGGTCTGAATTAGTTAATTATCTTTATACTCTTTAACCATTAAATTAGGTACACAAATCTCAGCTCAACTTTCCAACAGGAAAACTCTAAAGGCTAATAATAAACAGGGGCTAGCCTAATAGAATCAAAATGCTCATCCTTTGAGAGTGGAACACTATTATTAGGTCTCCTATCTTTTGGTCAGAAGATGAGATTCACAAGCCTAACTCAACTGTTCTCTGGGCATGTTGAACATGCAATCCCCAACTATGCATAGATGGAATTCCTACAAGGGTATGTTAAGACTAGGAAAACTCAAAATAACATCAATAAAGAGAGTTGAGCCAGCAGAAACCTGATAACAATATATAAAATACCATAACCAGTCTACCCTTAAACAGACATGAAGGCTCCAGAACAGGTGGAGACCGACCAAGAAGACAGTTGGAAACTAAAAACAAATGAACTTGTGTGTGTGCCTCCAGTGCAAGTACTGAACAAGTAGAATACAGTAAAAGAGAGAGTATGGCTAACTCCATCTACATCAAGCATTTATACGATTGGGAGGTGGGGCATAAAGAGGGCATAGTCATTGATAGGTAAGCACCCGGAGCTCAGATAAAGACAAAAACAAATATGTAACAGACATGGGATCACTGGACCGTTTCAATTGAAGGCTGGGTGGATATAAATAGGAGCTACTTTAAATAAGCCAATAGGTATTTTACAGTTTTCTACAGTATATTGTTATGAACCTTATTTCACATTATCAATATTAATCACTTATAATTACCCTAGATGCAGCTCTACCCCTTCTCCGAGGAGCTTCAACTGGGCTCTGTGCATCGCTGTCATTTTTCAAGCTTCCAGATGGTGACCTTTTATTTGGAGACAATTCTTCCTCTTCTGCAGAAACATCATTAAACAAAGAGAATAACAAATCAAAATTATCTAAGCAAATTTAAAAAGGGTCTAATACAGTAGTGTTTGTTTTTAATTAATAGCAGAACATGGCCCCTAAAAACTTTATACCTCAAAAATTTATATTAAAGTTTTGCTCCTTAAAGAATTTTGCAAACTATTTCTTACAAAATTGATTTGTTATAATAATGTTTGTAAACAATTCAATGTAAACTTTTAAGAACATTATATATCAATACAAAATATGTGAAAAGTGCAGTAGTGTATGTTGTTACATAGAAATCTTTGTTTAAAAATTAAAATTAACGTATTCTTCAAGTAGTGTGAAATATATAAACATATTCCCTCAAGTAACAAATAGGAATGAAAACAAGAATCAGCTTACACTTGCACAATTTTCTAGTTGACTTGCAAAATACTTGTGTACAATCAATCAGTATCTATTTATAAATTTGTTCTGTACATTTATGAGCAAGTGGTAATATCACAAACTGAAATAGATGTGCAAGTGAGCCACCATTAAGCACCCAAATGAAACTCTATTAGTTCTTAAAGGGTGCCGCCATGACTGTAATTTGCAAATTTGTGGTGTATGGGTGAGAGGGTTCAAATGATCAAGTTGTACAGTGCTATGTTCATGGCCTCCCTGTTTAGTTTTACAATATACAAGAAGGGGTACTCAGCAGTGCCTGGGTCTGTCTGTCTGACCCCCTCTCTCCCCTTCACCCCACCCTTGCTCTCCTTCCCCCCCTTTCTCTCTCTCCCCTTTCCCCTCCTCTCTCTCTCTCCCCCCCTTTTCCTTTCCCCCCTCTCTCCTTCCCCTCCCCACCTCTCTCTCTCTTTCTACCACCTCTTCCCCTTTCCACCCCCTCCTTACCTTTCGATGATTTGAAGGATCATGTTTCTGTGGCCTTAAAACTTGGTCCCACAGGGTACTTGCTCCAGTACTCTCTCTCATATTGGACATAGACAAGGACACAAACTATAGTACCATATCATCCTTTACAGATGACACTAGGATATTTATAAGAGTAGACAACATAGAGAACACAGCAACCCTCTAATCTGATATAAATCAGGTCTTTCACTGGACTCGCAGAAAATAATATGGCAATTAATGTGGATAAATTCCAGTTCCTGCGCTACAGAAAAAATGACAATATAAAAACGGAAACCACATACATAACGCAGTCAAATCATTCCATAGAACAAAAAAGCAATGTTAAGGATTTGGGTGTTATCATGTCAGAAGACCTTACCTTTAAGGGGGCGTCTGAGGTTTATAGATGAAAGTTGTTCAATGTCAACCAATATTATTTTACTAGTTGTATATGAAAAGTGCTTAAATTGTCCCAAGTTTCAGTACTGCAGCGTAAATAGAAAGGGAGATTTTTTTTTTTTTCAACGTTTTTTACACATTTTCAAGTCCACACTTCAGAACACACATTTCAGATATAATTATTCTGTGACACTTTTCTGACACATTAGCATATAATAAAGGATTGCGGGCTTTAGAATTTCCAAAACATCTTTAGTTTTCCTAATACAAATGTTCAAAGTTCCCCAAAAAATTTTTGCAAATATGGCATGTTTATTGCTATTATAAAATCAATAAATGAACTTGGAGAAAAATGAAAACCCTCCAATGTAGAGACATGCCCTCCACATATACTGTGTAAGTTTCATGTAAATTGAATAAAAAATGAATCAGTTTTGTAAACGTTTGTGTCAATTGAAAAAAAAAATGAATAAAGTCTAAGGTTCTAAAATCTGTGACTGAGGTTGACATCAACCAATTTTCTCCAAAATTGGCATCCTTACAGATAGGCTTACGTACAGTTAGGTGTGTAAGTTTGATGCAAATCGCCCGGGAAAAAAAAAAAAAAAAAAAAAAAAAAATTCCAATTAAACTAATTATAATACTTGTTTAATATATGCTATTGTGATAGCAAAGAGTCGTAGCTATGATTTCAGTTGACACTTTTGATTGATAATCGATTTTGACCATTTTTGCATAATTTTCACAACTACTTCAATATTTTTTCTCCCTTCCTATATATGCTACGATGCTGAAACTTGGACCAGATGAAACACTTTTCATATAGAACTTGTCAAAAAAGTTTGATTGAAATCGAACGAGTTTTCATTTTTGCATTTTTATAACCAGACGCCCCCTTAAAGAACTCAATAAAGCAGCCATCACAACTGCAAGAAAAATGACAAGTTGGATAACAAGAGATGCTATACCAATGATGTTACTTTTCAAAATGCTAGTGCTCTCTAGTGTGGAATACTGTAGCACAATGACAGGCCCTTTCAAAACTGGAGAAATTGCTGACCTGTCGAGCGTGCAGAGATCCTTTACTGCTAGAATTCACTCTGTAAAACATCTAAACTACTGACTGACTAAAATGCCTAATTCTGTATTCTCTAGAATGCAGGGAAGTGATACATATTGTACCTTGCCTTTTCATTCAATAATGTGGTGTGACAGATTTTTATACATGTTTCCGTTTTGATATTTCCATTTATTCCAAAGCACAGTAACTAGTACTTATCTTCATTAAGTAGATACAAATTAAACACACAAATTATTTCCTGTGGCCCACTGAGAGACCTAATAAACAATGGCTTGGAGGTTTGCTGTGTCCTCTATACAGTCTACTCTCGTGAAAATCCTAGTGTCATCTGCCAAGGATGATAAAATACTATAGCTTGTTTCCTTATCTATGTCCAATATGGGCATGAGAAAAAGTTCCAGAGAAAGCACAGTATCTTGAGGGAGTGAACTTTTCCTGGTGGATGGTCCAGATTTTACTTTGTTGACTGTTACACTTTGGGTTGTTCATTAGGAAGTTAAAGATACTGTACTTTGATATCAATACTTTGCTAGTAATTCCTTTTGAGCACATTTTGTGTGTAATAACACCATGGCCAAATGTTTGTGCAAAGTCTGTATATTACTGTATATCAGTTTTGCTTGTCTTCCATGGCATATAAGGCCCTGTTATAATGATCTAGCATTTGTGAGACAAGATTGTGTTGTTCTAAATCCATGTTGTCCAGGGTTATGAAGATGTTGTGATTACACGTGTTATGTGATCTTGCTTCTTAGCGTGCTTTCAAATTTTTTATGATGCGTGATGTTAGAGCTATTGGTCTATAATTTTGTGTCTTCACCCCTCTGCCCCTACCACTTTTTCAACTCCTCCCTCTTTCCCTTTCTACCCCTTCCTTCTCCCTTTCCACACCCTACCCCCTCTTTCCCTCTTCCCCGCCTTTCTACCCCCTCCCTCCCTCTTGACTCCTTTCTGACCCATAATACCCACCCACTCTCACCCTCTATTTCTCTCACCCTTTCCACCTCTCTCCATCATTCTTCCCATCCCCATCTCTCTTCTTTCCACTTTCCCCCACCCCCCCACTCACTCTGTGTGTGTGTCTGTTCTCTCCATCTTTGAGTCACCTCACCTTAAGCCACCTGAAGCCCTGGTGGTCAGGGCTCAAGGTGGTAGCTCCTACCACCAACAAGCCCCATATTGAGGAGGGCCCCACTACCCAGGGTCCTGAATGTAACTAGCATTGTGTTGTCACAAACACATATTTAACCAGCATTGTGTTGTCATGAACACATATTTACCTATTACAACCAAATATGATAGATTAACTTTTGGGATATGTTTGCAAGCATCAGTGTTTTATTAATGGAAAGAAAAAATCCTTTTGAATTTAGTTTTCAGAACATTTTATAAGTCAAGCCTATTCCAGAATTGCTGAGACTAACAAGGTTTCCTATGGCACAATGTCAACTGATTGGCAATATCCCCAATTTGGTAGTTGTTTATTATACTATAGGTTGAAATTAAAATTTTGCTAAATGAACAGGCAAAATGTACCCTGGATGCATCACCAGTTGCAATAAATCCCTCACTGCAATTAATTGGGTTTGGACCCATAAGAGTTCATTGAATCAAGGTTGTATTGTAGTACTTTCTGCTACAATATTTTCTCTTGAATTAGTTCCTAGTCAAAGCCAGTTTTCCCATTAACATGCATATTTTTAACCTTTAGTGACAGGATGTTCATATTTGTACAAAAATTGAATGGTGTGGAGATCATCTTCAATGGCTGCAGATCCTAGATAGTAAAGCTGTATTTTGTATACATGTGCAGAATGTAACAGCGCCTTCAGTGAGGCCACTGCAGACTAGCCACCAAAGTAGGCCACTCTCCTTGAAGGTGAACATGCACCACAGAGGGAGATGGTGACCCAGTCAGAGCCACAAACCTTTAGTCAAACTGTTCATACAGTACTCACAGAGGTCAGAAGGTGCAAATGTAACTATACCATAATTTTATTACTTCATATATGTACTGAATCATATATGTACTTTATACTGTACATATACTGTACTTTAAATAGACAGGATGACTTGCTTACATGGGATGGCATAAAGGTATTACTTGTGGAAGCCTTTGGCATTAAACTACCTTGTATAATTATCATACATTAAATGCTGGCATAACAGCACCTGTGCTTTAGACCCCTGACACATCTAACCAATTTTGCCTTGACAGGTACAAGCAAAATTATGACATTTATATATTTTCTAAAAAATATCTAAATTTCAGTGGGCCTACTGTACAAATAATTGCACTTTTAACCTTTCTATCAAGCCTTGATTTTTAATGCAAAGAATTTAATATCTTAATAGCTATCCCTGACAATGAGAGACTATGGCTGAATACTGTTTACAGCACACAACAGTATAAATACAGTACACACACACATCATACCAAGTGCTTCCTTACTATTCTCTTAAACATTCCTGCAAAAAACTCACCATTTATGTCTGGTTGAAGAGGTCTCCTTTGTTGACATTTCTTTTTAATCCGAGGTGTCTTGGGCAAGAATGCTGGATCAGCAGAAGTAAACGTCTGACGAGCGGTAGCAATGACACCCTCCAGCCAAAGGAAATGTTCCTGAAAACCAAAGAAAAACTCTTCTTTGATAATAGTTTTAGGTCTCCAAGAACCATTAAATATAATTGGAAAAATATGAATTCCAATATGAAATGAAAAATAGAGTTGTCATACTGAATTGTTACAATTTGAAATTAGCAAAAAATAGGAGCCAATAACCTGAACAGTATTATAAATGTGCCATACACCTCATCACACCATATACACACATTTTATCTCAAATTTTCATTAGGTTAGGTTTGGTTTGGATGGGTGGGTTAAGTTGGGTTAGGATAGGTTAATGTGTGTTAGATTAGGCTGGGTTTGTTTAAAGAGTAGCAATGACCATATCTTTCTTAGGTCATAGACCCTACTTGGACAAAGGGCTTACTATCATTAACAGAAGTCATGCATTAATTATTCAAAATGTTTTTCTTAGCTATAAAACATGAGATGCTTAAAGTGTTTGGCTACCAAAAACACTTTGTATTATAATTAATATAATGCCAGGCAAGTCTCACTATACAAACAAAATTATGAATCATTATGAGGATTGAAGAGAAGGCCAGAAACAGAAGATAAGGAAAACAGCTATTAACTGGAACTGATAGATAATGCAATAATAATGAGATTCAGCACCTGTCCGACACACAATGAAAAAGAATAGTAGTAATAAGTGTCCACAAAGTGGATATACAGCTGGTGCCTTTATAGCATTGGTGAGTAATACATAATAACACAAATAATAATGAGTACTGTATGTTATTATGCTCTACTTTTTTTTATTTTTTAGATATATACAAGAGTTGTTACATTCTTGTACAGCCACTAGTACGCGTAGCGTTTCAAGCAGGTCCCTGGAATACGATCCCCGCCGCGAAGAATCGTTGTTACAACCAAGTACACATTTTACTGTTGCGTTAAACAGAGGCTACAGTTAAGGATTTGCGCCCAGTAAATCCTCCCCGGCCAGGATATGAACCCATGACAAAGCGCTTGCGGAACGCCAGGCGAATGTCTTACCACTACACCATGGAGACTGTCAAATATATGTATATCACATAATACATTGCTCAATGTTGTTATTGGTTACTTTCAACAAAGTCCCCCCCAAAAGAAAAAATTTTTAGGGGGATTTTTTTTTTTTTTAGGGTTTTAGGTTTTTTCCTCATTTGTTTATTATTTTAATTTGTTGTAACCTATACATCCTGGAGAATGCATACCCCTACCTATGTGAAGACAGAATTAAATTGGTCAACAAATAAATCAGTCACAACTCTCAGAACTTGGGACTTTGAATTTTGTTTGACTGATTTTTTCATAGATTTCAAACTCTATTTTCCTTGTTTCTTTAGGTTGTTTTGATGATTGGGGACTAGATTAGGGCTTTTTTACTTATATTAAGCATACCCTAAATATATCCCCTAAATCATTATAATTATTATAATTATCTATAGTTTGTTTTTTTGGGGGTTATATTTTCTTCACTTCATTTCAACACTGTGACCAACAACTTTCACATATTTGAGTAAGAATGCCAAACAAAGTTTATTACAACATTCAAGTAAATTCATGAATTAGAACTGCCTTATTCATTGTCGATAACTTCAACTTCAATTATATCTATAACTTCAACTTACTTCAGTATCCAAAAATCTAGTTTCTGACCGATTCTCACCATTTTTACATATAGTGTGCACAGCTGTCTGTTTTACAATCCTCATAGAATTGATTTTTCCATAAACTCTAAACATTTGGAGTTATTTTTTATTTTCTTGATTTTCAAGTTACACTGATATCATTTAGACAAAGTTGGAGCATTTGCCTACTAGATTAAGCACAAAACATTTGAAAGAGTTTCAGAAAATTTTAAAAACTGAGCTCAATGTCACACATCATATGATGTTTTGTGCAGTTAAAGGGTTAAAGTAAGTTCAGTACAGCAGCACTCCATGATGAGGAGTACTGTACAATGTACAATGAAACACAAGAAATGTGATTTATCTGTAAAAATATTGAGACTGTAAACTGAACCCACATCCCTGGACTCCCAACACACACGAACTACCGACTGAATCGATGCTTTGTGATTTATCCCACACAGTATGCCTACAGTACAAAAAAATCACTTTCCGTCACAAAGTGCTGTCACCAAATATGCCTTGTGCAATTTCCTCTAAACTTAAGTTCTAATGTAAGTTTAAAAACTAAATGACACTATGAAAAGAATAAAGAATGATTACATATATTTTACATATAAAAATAAAATCATGTACAGTAACTACATACCAAAGGCAGCAGAATCCCCATAGACAGACACCTACCACCAATAAATGCCACCATAGAATATGGTCTCATAATTAAAATATGTGCATATAATAAGTATTTTTAGTGTATTTGTGCATACTGTATCTTGTATAAGTTGATCTTGAAATTTCAGTAAAAAAAATTACATCCCTTTGGTGGAAACAATGGCAACAATTAATTTCCACAGAAAGGCAAAACTTTCACTGTAACCAGTAACCAGTAGTGTTCTGTTTAAGTGGGGATACCAATCATAAAGAAAGTACAATACTTACCTCAAAACTATCACATCCATTTGAACATTTTTCCTGAACACAGAGAGAAAGGTTGTACAATTTGTCCACTGCAGCCATTTCCTGAAAAAATATAGTTTTAGTATCATCAAGTGTAGATATATTATAAAATACTTTTTTACCAAATTGCTTCAAGCATAAGACAATAAAGAGTATTTAATAAATAAAATGTACTGTACATACAAGTTTCTGTACATGTGACTAGAGTACCATACAGGGTACCATGACAGCTGAGTGGACAGTGTTTCAGATTCATAGTCCTGAGGTTCCGGGTTCAATCCCGGTGGAGGAGGAAACAAATGGGCAGATTCTTTCACCCTGATGCCCTTGTTACCTAATGGTAAATAGGTACATGGGAGTTAAACAGTTGCTATGGACTGCTTCCTTGAGGGGGGGGGGGGGGGGGTAACAAAAAGGAGTCCTGGTCAAGAACCTTGTCGCAGGGACGCTAAGTCCTGAAATCATCTCAAGATAACCATAATGTACCACATGAAAGACTGGCAAGGAAATTACAAACCCATGGAATAAATGGTAAAATATAAGAATGGATAAAACAATGGTTGAAGGAAAGACAACAAAGGGTCGTGCTAAATGGAAACGAATCTGAATGGAGAAATGTGATAAGTGAGGCGCCACAAGGTAGGTCCATTTTGAGACCTACCCTTTTTGTCATAGACATCAATGACATAGATAAGAATATTACAAACCACATCATCAAATTTGTAGAGGACACAAAGATTTATAATAAAGTGAGGAAATGATAATGATATTGAAGCATTACAAAGAGATCTACATTAACTCCACAAATGGTTAGAAGACTGTGGAAAATGCTTTTTAACATCGCCAAATGCAAGAAAATGAATGCGGAGCATAACAACCCATGTCACGACTACCAAATTACAGTAATAGCATTACATTACAGCAGATTGATGAAGAAAAGGACCTTGGAGTCAAAATCCACCACTCATTAAAAGCTGCACAACAGGTGGGTGTAGCAGTCAGAAAAACTAATCAAACTCTTGGTACATTTAAGCAAACTTTTGACTAAGGAAAAGAAGGTAATGGTTAAACTATATATCTCTGGTGTGCCTCCATTTGGATTACTGTATCCAAGCATGGAGACCTCATTTTCAGAAGGACATAGTTGCTCTGGAGTAGGCGCAACACTGGGCAACAAAAGTCCTTCCAGAGCTGTCATCTCTCGTATCAAGAACACTTGAAGGCCACTGTGCTTACAACACTGCAAACCAAGCATGACAGGGCGAATCTCACTGAAATTTAAAATACTGAGCAAGTCAGAGGATGTTGATCTGGATATTTTTTCAGGTCAGATGTAACACAAACAAGGAGCTACAGTTTCAAGCTCAACAAGCCACATGTAGGACTGAGAAATTAGGAGATGCTTTTTAACTCACAGGGTCATTAACTCATGGAACCGCCTACCCGCCAAAGCCATAACTGCCAAAACTGTGTTGAGTTTTAATATACTGTACTGTACACCTAGAAAACATCAAGGCAAATTGGGGGGACATTCAACGAGCCACCAGCTTCCTGTCCTCATCGAGGCCACTAGGGTTAGTGGCCCTCAGGTAAATCAGGTATATAATATACAGCACTACTGTATTATTTATAAAGCACAATGTAAACTAACCAGGTTAACCCACTGCTACAGTATTCAGTTTCAGTCAGCAAAATAATTCCCCTTTTATCACAACATTTTACTTCATTACTTCAGTAAACTTTTCACTCAGTACTGCAACACTCGGATGCTACTGGTCCACTTGGGCATGAAGAACAATAATAAATCTACCGTGCAGGCACATAAGGTACTGTATTTACTAGACACTGAGTAAAAACGTAATGTAATACATGACCTTGTAAAAACCTGAGATTTTGGTAGAGGCAGCAGAAAAAATAGTGAAGACATACAATGGGATAGTGTCCACATCCCAGAGCTTTAGGGATGGGATTCTACTAAACAGCTTCAATATTTTCTCATACATAACACAAATGTAATTTCATTATGCATAGTGGAAATTGTTGTGCAATGTCAACCTTTCAATGTTATGTAGTTAGATTCTGGTCTTAACATACAGGCGGTAGATATTTCCCATTATGATGCTGACACTGCCTGACCTCAATAACCTTGCACAAACTGAGCCAACACAATCTCCCATTACTTCTCTAGACAATGTTGGCTTGCCTCCCAAATTTAGGAAGCAGGTCAGACCAAATGGTTTAAAGGGAATACCTACAAGAAAAAGGCCAAGATTTTTAAACCAATCCCTCTTATTTGTAAGTTGACAGCTAATCATGATCAGCAAATGCTTCACTACTATATGAGCTCACTAATTCAGAGCTCAATATCCAGGCCCTTTGGATAACCAGCCAAAATCGAATCCAAGGTTTATTATTATTGTACTTAAATTGGATAGAAATCTGAATTACTGGGTTTTACGATAGAGTGGTGTGGCCATGTGGTGGCCTTTGTTCATAACATGAATTACCTGTACAATGCATTAATAACAAATTTATTTAATATTATAACAATAATTGATTGTTAAAAACTGTACAGGCTGAATACTGATTTCCCTGCTAGAATAAGTTTTTTTTTTTTATCCAGTGACCTGTGAAAATTATGCCCCATTTACGTCATCACCATTCTTACAAACCTAACCGTAATCTAACCAAGCCTAAATGAACTGACCTAATGAAAGTAAAATCTTATGTTTTATATATGGTGCATGAGGTGTGATGTCATAATGTCAATTTTAACGCAGTTACAGGTTTTGACGCCTACTGTACTGCTGAAATCTGTTTCCTAGTGCTTGTGTGAACTTTGAATGCAGAACTTGAACTCCATGGAGTTTTAAGCCAGTGTCTTGCCTTCAGTGGGCTCATCTGAACTCTAAGGTAAACTAGATATAAAGCCAAGTTATGATTTGCATTTTGTTAAAATTGATTTATACAGTATAATTTTGTCTATAATAATAAAATAAATTTCTACAATAGGTAATGTAATCCTTTTTTATTATAATAAATACTACTGCCTTGTAATATTACTTCTGTGACATTGAGCTTGCAAAGTCAGTCAACCCATTTTGGAGTAAAAAGTAAATTAATCAGTCAGGTTCATTTAGCCATGACCAACAAGACCTCCTGCCTAAAATCAGTCAATTTTTGCCCTTCCCAATGATGCATAATGTGCCAGATTCATCACTGCAAACAGCATTACCACCACCTAGAATGGATCATCAACAAACTTCAAGTCTACCAAACAATATACAGATACAAGTCACAGTGAATAAAAAATATTTGCCAACGAACTTTAAAACCAACTTTATTAAGCTTCTACTTAACACAACATCACCTTAAACTAAGGAAACCAAACCTAACCCCACCTAGGGAAACATAGCCTAGCTCAACAATATATACAGTTTTGACAATTAGAAAATGTGTCAAAATGCCTGTATATGATTTGACTGTACCCCCAATATACTGTATATTTGCTTAAATTAACAAATGAGCATTAAAAGAAATACCTTTGTAAAATACAACAATACTCTCCCTGAGAGACAGAGGGTAGAAAGATTTCTAATCAGCCATCCAGGGCAATTAACTGCTCTACTTCACTCCTCACCAACCCCTCGATTCTCACCGGCCCACAGTGGTTCTGGGTTCAATTCCTGTGCAGATTGAGGCCTTCGGACATTTCCTTGCCTCTGCTCACCTTAAAAGTCACTAGGTGCCCGGGAGTTAGTAAACTGTTGTCACTCGCACTCTGGGCAACGGTTGTAGGAACCTGTGTAATCCCAACCGGAGACCACGCAAGAATCCACCTACAAAGAGTACCACTTGAAGCAGGGGCCACTTGGGGGGCTTGGTAACCGAGTGGACAACACTCGGGATTCCTATTCCTAGGAACTGGGGATCGGTCCTCAGCAATAGAGGAAACAAATGGGGCAGTTTCTTTCATCCTGATGCACCGATTCACCTAGCAGTAAATAGGTACCTGGGAAATAGACAGCTGTTACGGGCTGCTTCCTGTGTTGTGTGTGAGAAAAAAATTGAAAGTTGAGAGGTGGGCCGAAAGAGCCAGAGCTCAATCCCCGCAAGCACAACTAGGTGAATATGTGACAAAACCAAGTGTTCACGAAAAACAAAAAGTACGCTACACAATATTTTTTAATTGAAATATAACCTTATTTATTTATATACAAGAAGGTACATTGGGTTTATTAGAGTACAGAGACTCGAAGTTTCATTGTTGTAAAGCCACTAGCACACACGGCGTTTCGGCCAGAACACGAAACTGGAACCTTGACGGGAAGCTTAATACAATTAAACTTGCATTATTATTACCGTCGACCTACCCCTGGCTTTACGCCCTGGAGAGATCAGCCAACAATCAGAACGCAATTTCATGAAGATACTGAGCTGAGTCCATAGTCTTCCGAGACTGATGTAGTTGGACTAAAGTTAAATCCTCGAAACTTTCGAGGATTTAAATCAGGAAAGATTAAGAGTTCCCCCGAGGATTATTACATCCAACCGGCCTAACAAAAACACACCAAAATAATCCTTACGGACTTACTGTCCTAACTGGAGTCCTTGGTTATACGTAAATATCCATAAGAACGAAATAATGGGATAAATAATGCGTGGCGGGCCCTCCCCGATCACCAAAACATACCCTCGACAGCAACTGGTTTGAATCCACCAATCACAGGGCATCAACACGCAGCGAGCGAGCATCTTTCGTCTCAAAGACACTCGCTTTATTATTTAGTTAGATTTAGAATCTATATATATAGAGTATCATTGCTTACAAATATTTATCTGAAATTGCTACTATCTTTCTATTGGCCACAACACAAGGCAGCCAGCGGCTTGTCCAAAGTCCCTCTATTTTTCATAAGGAATTTTACATCTTATTTATATATATATATATATATATATATATATATAAATATATATACAAGAAGGTACATTGGGATTGTGAGGATACATAGCATAGTAATTACATTCTTGTAAAGGCACTAGTACACGCAGGTTAATCTAAGAAAATTTTAAGTAGATAAATATAGATAGGATAAATAAGTAGATAAGATCAGATATTATGTTCCTAACTCTGCTCTCATCTCTCTATATTATGCACTAATCTATCCCTATCTCAACTATGGTATCTGTGCATGGGGTTCAACCACTGCAAACCACCTCAAGTCCATCATCATCCAGCAAAAATCTGCTATCAGAATAATATCAAATTCTGCTTTCAGACAACACACAGCCCCCTTGTTTAACTCCCTAAACATGCTAAACATAATCTCACTCCACAAATTCTCTTGTGTCAACTACATTTACAAAACCCTGTTCTTAAATGCAAATCCTTGTCTGAAACTCTTCCTGGACAGATGTAATAGGACCCATTATCACCACACCAGAAATAAATATCTCTTTGATATCCCCAGAGTTAAACTAAATCTGTGTAAACACTCTATGCAAATAAAGGGACCCAGTTTATGGAACTCACTCCCTACTGAATTGAAAAGCTGAATTGAAAAGCTGTCCAACTTTTACATCATTCAAAATCAATACTAAAAAGTACCTAATTTCATCTTCATAGTTTTTCACTTTTTGCTTTAAAATTACACTGTATCAATTGCTACCAAATCTCCCAACCTTTATGTTCCCAATTTGAACATCTTTACCATTGTGATCATTGCTGTTTTCTTATATGTGCTGCCAATCTGTGGTATGGTGTTTATAAATCTTGTTTATCTGTATCTTTTGCTACCCAGTCTCCCAATCTTTATGTACCCAATCTGAACATCTTTACCATTGTGATCATTGCTGTCTTATATGTGCTGTCAATCTGCTGTATGGTGTCTATTAACCTTGTTTAAATTACTAATCAAGCTGTCAATGTAATCAATCAGAGCTTTAATATAACAATGTGCTTTAATATACCTACTTATCTCTCTCATCTCATTTTTCTCTTGTAATGTATCTTTATCATTTATCAATTCTGATTGAAATTACCTACTTAAAATTATCTGCTAGATTAAGGACCTGCCCGAAACGCTGTGCGTACTAGTGGCTTTACAAGAATGTAAATATTGTACTATGTACTATCCAATGTATTCTCACAAACCCAATGTACCTTCTTGTATATATATAAATAAATAAATAAATAAATAAATAAATAAATAAATACTAGCAAAATTTATAATGATAACAGTTACATAGCGAGAGAAAATTGTAGGTATATTAAAGCACATGGGTAGCTCAGATTTGATTGCAATGATAGCTTGAATGATAGTTTAACAAAAATTAGTAGGTACAATACAGCATATGACTAGCACATAAAAGAAGACAGCAATGAACACAATGATAAAGTTGTTTGGATTAAGTACATAAAGAATGGGAGATTGGGTAACACTAGATACAGAGCAAATTTAAAGCTCAGTGTAGGAAACTACGAAGATGAAATTAGGTACTTTTTGGTTTTGTTTTTGAATGAGGCAAAAGTTTGACAGCTTTTCAAATCACTAGGGAGTGAGTTCCATAGACTAGGTCCCTTTATTTGCATAGAGTGTTTGCACAGATTAAGTTTGACCCTGGAGATATCAAAGAGAAATTTATTTCTAGTGTGGTGATAATGGGTCCTATTACAACTGTCCAGGGAGAGTTTCAGAGCAGGATTTGCATTTAAGAACAGGGTTTTGTAAATGTAGTTGACACAAGAGAATGTGTGGAGGGAGTTAATATTTAGCATGTTAAGGAATTTAAACAACGGAGCTGAATGTTGTCTGAAAGCAGAGTTTGTTATTATTCTGATAGCAGATTTTTGCTGGGTGATGATGGGCTTGAGCTCCTGACCTCAAAAGCTTCATAGAAGGTTGTAACAGAACCCATGAGCACCACACCAGAAATAAATGATTTTTTAAATGAAATAAATAAATTTTGCCCGAAACGCTTTGCGTAATAGTGGCTTTAGGCATTGTATGTACTAGCTCTTATCTATAAAGCCAACAAACTTTGTAAAATCTCTTTGTGTATGTACCTTTGCCTAAATAAAAATTATTATTATTATTATAAATACAGTTTTGATATTCCTAGAGTACGACTTAATCAAACTAGAAATGCTCTACAAATCAAGGGACCCAGAATGTGGAATGACCTTCCCAACCATATTAAAGAATGTACCTCTCTCAACCAGTTTAAAATAAAAACGAAGCTATACCTAATAAATTCCCTGTAACCTACCTTACCCCTCTATTGTTATTGTTACCCCTCCGTCGACCAGGAGGTCTGGTCGACGACCGGGCCGCGGGGACGTTAAGCCCCGGAAGCACCTCAAGGTAACCTCAAGGTATGTCTGTTTTTTTTTAAATGACGCTGTTTGTCGACAGAATTGTATTTGTGCTGCTTTTTCAGCCATGTTCCCCCCTTTTTATCTCTTTTTTTATTTGTTCTCAACTCATTTTATTCTTTATGCTCAATTAGTATTAAGCTTTAGTCATTTAAGTTTTTCATGCCCGAAACGCTTTGCGTAATAGTGGCTTTAGGCATTGTATGTACTAGCCCTATCTATAAATCCATCACTCTTTGTAAAATCTCTTGTATGTATGTACCTTACCTAAATAAACATTTGATTTGATTTGATTTGAGGTGGTTTGCAGTGGTAGACCCCCATGCACAGATACCATAATTAAGATGGGGATATATTCGTGCATAATACAGTGAGAGGAGAGCAGAGTTAGGAACATAATATCTTATTTTGGAGAGTATACCAACTGTTTTAGAGACTTTCTTAGTTATGTGTTGAATGTGGGTGCTGAAGTTGAGTCTCTTGTCTAGGAATAGGCCAAGAAACTTTCCATCACTTTTATTACTGATGTTAATGTTGTCTATCTGTAGCTGAATTGCATTCGATGATTTGCTTCCAAATAAGATGTAGTAGGTCTTTTCTATGTTTAGTGTTAGTTTGTTAGTTGACGTCCATAAGTGGACTTTTTTAATTCATTATTCACAACATTATTTAGTGTATGTGGGTTGAGGTCTGAATAGATGAGGGTAGCATCATCAGCAAACAATATAGGTTTAAAAATATTAGAGACATTGATATATATAAGAAATAGAAGAGGTCCTAAGATGCTGCCCTGTGGCACTCCAACGGTTATTGGTAGAGTGGAAGAGGTTGTGTCATTGATGGTTACACATTGGTGTCTGTCACTAAGATAGGATCGGATATATTCTAGGGCAAGGCCTCGAATTCCGTAATGCTGGAGTTTAAGTAAGAGGTAGTTGTGATTAACAGTATCAAAGGCTTTTCTCAGGTCAATGAAGAGTCCAATCGGAAACTCATTTTTGTCAAGGGCTGAGTAGATTACGTCACGGAGACTAATGATTGCATCATTGGTGCTCTTTTGGGACCGGAAGCCAAACTGGCGGGGGCTGAGTATGTCGAATTTTACGAGGTAGGAATAGAGCTGTTTGTAGATAATTTTTTCAAATATTTTTGATAGAATGGGTAGGTTTGATATTGGTCTATAATTGTTTATGTCCACCGGATTGCCTCCTTTATCGACTGGCGTCACTCTTCCTTTTTTAAGGATATCAGGAAAGGTATGACACTATGGATTTGTTGAACAGTAGAGCTATGGGTGGCGCAAGGGCATGGGAGGCGCTCTTGTATACAATGGACGGAATTTCACTGGTGTTCCCTGCCTTGGTTTTTAGTGAGTGTATGATGGACACAACATCTGCCGGGCTGACTGGTGAAAGGAGAAGAGAGTTTGGATAGCTGCCTGAGAGATATGTGTTAATATGTGTCTGAGTCTGTGGAATTTTTCTGGCAAGATTAGCACCAACCGATGAAAAGAAGCTATTAAATTCATTTGCCATTTCTAAATCAGTTGACGGTGTATACCCATCCTTATAGAGTTTTATTTGGTTATGTGAGTGTTGTTTAGTTCCTAGGATACTAGAGATGGTTTTCCATGTGCTTTTCATGTTGCCTTTTGCTTCATTGAATCTATTCACATAATATGAAAGTTTTGTCTTTCTTATAATACTGGTAAGCATTGATGAGTACCTTTTAACTACTTCCTTTGTAACTAGGCCAATCCTATGTTTCTTTTCATATTCATGTTTCTTGTCGATTGATTTGAAAATGCCAATTATGAGCCATGGATTGTTTAATCTTTTGTCAGTTACTTGCTTGGTAAGGAGGGGACAATGAAGGTTGTAGAGGCTTAGAGTTTTGGAGAGGAAGAGGTTAGCTAATGAATTTATATCCTGAGTATTATTGAGTTCAGAATCCCAGTTAATATTGTGAAGTGCATTTGTAAGATTGCCTAAAGCTGATTCACTGTGCAACCTGAATGTAAGTTTCTTGCTTTTTGATGGTGTTATGTCCATGTTCGCTGTGAGAAAGGTTATCTTGAGGCAGGCCGTCCTCCAAAAATGGGGTGGTAAATGTAAGGAGACAAATGAGTGCAATTATGTACTATTCATAGCAGTTAGGAATTGTACTTATTTTCACTTAGTATTAAATCGTAGTCAAATATATTGTGAATATTTGAGTTTACCTAAAAAACTGAATAGAAAACCACAACCTCACCTAACTGTCTTAGTTTTTGAAGATAATAATTTTATTGCTTCTTAATTACAATTAGTACTTAAACTATAGCTATATCTATATTACAGTTTTATAAAACTAATAAAACAAAACTAAAATATATAAATAAATTGTAAAGAAACTCAAAATATTTTAAAATTTTGTATAAAATCTATATTGTTTAATAAACCTGAAAAAGAAATTCTTGATATTTAAAGCTTGTGTACAGCAAATTAAAAAACTTCATCCTAAAATTTTGAATAACCTTAATAGAAAACGAATATAATCAAATCGGGGAGGGAGTTGGGTAAATGTAACAGCCCCATGAGTGTAATTATACGCTGTTTATGACAGTATGAAAATGTACTTATTACAATTAGTATTAAATCGTACTGTCAATTCGGAGGATGGGTTGCAGCCACTACCTTGGATCACTTCTGGACTAACATAACAGCTCTTGTATCTGGTATAATCTACGAGAGAACAATTGACCACTATCCAACTTAAGGGAGCCGGCCGGCCGAGCGGACAGCACGCTGGATACGTGATCCTGTGGTCCCGGGAGCCGGTGAGAAACGATGGGCAGAGTTTCTTTCACCCCATGCCCCTGTTACCTAGCAGTAAACAGGTACCTGGGAGTTAGTCAGCTGTCACGGGCTGCTTCCTGGGGGTGGAGGCCTGGTCGAGGACCGGGCCGCGGGGACACTAAAGCCCCGAAATCAACTCAAGATAACCTGCCGGTTTGAGTGACTCGGGTAGGTTTGGTGATTGTGGGGATTAGCATACAGGAGTTCATGCTGTTAAGGAAATAGTCAACTTGAGAGCAATTTTGTTGACCCAGATCAATATTGAAGTCTCTCCCAGAATGATGTGGTTTTTGTTGAGATTGTTGTTTATAATAAGATTCCTCTGGTTATCTGAGAATAAAGCTATGCTAGTATTGGGAAAGCTATAGATGGCTCCAATAGTCAAGGAGGATTTAATTGTAAACTGAGCAAAGTATATTCACAGTAATCATCTTTATCACTAATGAGACTTGCAGATAAATGTATCTCGGTAATATATATCTGTGTCGCCACCTTTTTTATTAGGCCTACAGTTGTGAATGGCTTTATAACCAGCTAAGTTGTAGAGTTGGGTATAGTCTATACTTAGCCAAGTTTCTGTAAAAATAATGAACGATAAGTTAGTACCTAGTGCTGTGAGTAATGTATTTATATCGTCAAAATGTTTACCAAGTGATCTAACACTTTGGTTGTAGACTGATAAACAGGTGCTATTTTGGAGTTTGTTTTTTGCCTGATGTGCTGTGTAATACTTGCAATAATGATAATTAATGTGCTGGTTGGTGCAGATATGAGAC
The DNA here is from genome assembly GCF_040958095.1 of Procambarus clarkii. Taxonomy (NCBI): domain Eukaryota; kingdom Metazoa; phylum Arthropoda; class Malacostraca; order Decapoda; family Cambaridae; genus Procambarus; species Procambarus clarkii. The sequence goes on from NC_091189.1 coordinate 22,136,298, forward strand.
AGAAGATTTAGATCAGGATCAATATCAGTGTGCATGGAAATGCAGAGGGATCACGATACAATAAGACAAGCAATTACAGAAACAGTTAAATACTAAATCTGCTGTAAAAACAAAGTAATTATAGCAAAACACAAGAATAGAAGCAAATAAACATAAAATAGTAACACATTAGAAGTAAAATAAAGATCCGATAGATAGCCAGGAAGGATACAGAAGTTAGGTAAAATAAAAAAAAATAAGTAAAGACTGACACTATAAATGTAAAATAAAAAATAATAAGAAAAATAATAATCATAAAGTAAAATGATATTAAAGATAATTAGCTTAGTAATGGTTACTTAAAATCTTATAATTAGTATGAATCTAAGAAAACAAAGTGAGCTCAGATAGATAATTAAAAAAAATGACATGTAAATCTAGAAATTTACTCTAATATAAATCTAAGTGTAAAATTAAACAGGGTGAGATTATATTTATGTGGAATATTTTACTATGATACTGAGGTAGATGCTAATATAAACAATTAGGTCTCTGTACCTAACGCCCGCTAATTCCACTGATGTAAATGAGGTAATCCTTTCCCTTAAGACCAAGTCTAGTGCCCTTGCGGAGATACCAACTCTAATCTACAAAAAACCTCCAGATCTTTAGCCCCTGCCATTCCATTGCTCTACAACAAATCACTTGAAATCCAAACTTTTCCAAATATTCTAAAAAAAGCGAGTAACCCCTGTTCACAAATGTGGTGATCCCACTGATGTCAACAACTTCAGACCTATATCAATCCTGCCAAACTTGTCAAAAATATTTGAAAAACTAATCTACAAACAGCTTTACTCTTATCTAGCCAAACACAATATACTAAGCTCTTGTCAATATGGCTTCAGACCCAAAAAAAAAGCACTAACGATGCACTTATTAGTATGATTAACTTGAAACATGCAGCTCTTGATAAAAATGAGTTCCGGTTATTTGTGGACCTACGTAAGGCTTTTGATACTGTCAACCACCAAAACCTTCTTCTTAAATTACATCATTATGGAGTCAGAGGTCACTCCCTGCAATACCTTCAGTCCTACCTTACTGACAGGCTCCAGTATGTTTCTGTGAATAATTCCATTTCTCCGACACTACCTATAAACATTGGTGTTCCACAGGGCATCATACTTGGCCCTCTCCTCTTTCTCATCTACATTGATGACCTTCCAAATGACTCTCAACTCCTCAAACCAATCTTATTTGCTGATGACACAACTTTCATTTTCTCCAGTCCTGACCCTCTTTCCCTAAATGTCATTGTGAATACTGAACTAAATTAAGTCCATCTTTGGCTAACTGCCAACAAACTCACCCTTAACATTGACAAAACTTTCTATATTTTGTTTGGTAATAAATCCTTAAATGAAATTAATCTAAGAATAAACAATATACAAATCAGTAATAAAGTTGATGGTAAATTCCTTGGTGTCCTCATTGATAACAAGCTGAATTTCCAGGGACACATTCTAAATATAGCAAAAAAAGTTTCAAAAACTGTTGGCTTTCTTTCTAAGATCAGATATTATGTACCTCGCCCTGCCCTGGTGACTCTCTATTACTCTCTCATCTATCCATATCTCAACTATGGTATTTGTGCTTGGGGTTCTACTACCCAAAATCATTTACGTCCTCTAATTACCCAACAAAAAGCTGCTATTAGAACAATATCTAACTCTGGCCCCAGACAGCACTTGATACCCTTACTCAAATCTCTGAATATGTTAGATATTAAGTCACTGCACATCCTCTCTTGTGTACTCTATATATTTAAAACTCTGAATTGTAATGTCAATCCTGACCTTCAACGCTTCCTAGAAGGTTGTAACAGAACTCATGGGCACCACACCTGAAGCAAATACCTATTTGATATTCCAAGAGTTAGACTTAATCAAACTAAGAATGCTCTACAAATCAAAGGACCCAGAATGTGGAATGACATTCCCAATTATGTCAAAGATTGTACCTCTCTCAACCAGTTTAAGATGAAAACTAAGTACTACCTAATTAACTCCATGTAACCTATCTTACTTCTAAATGTCAACCCTTGTCTTACTATTTAAAAAAAAGCTGTTTGTTGATCAACTTGTATATTGGCTATTTTCTACCATGTTCCCCCCCCCCCCTTTTTATCTTTTTTTCATTCAACACAATTTATATTTTAAGCTCAATTACTATTAAGTTTTAGTTTAAGTATTTTTCCCCCACCTCTCCTTGCCCGAAACGCTATGCGTACTAGTGGCTTTAGGTATTGTATGTACTACCTCTATCTTTAAATTTAACAGAATGTTTGTACTGTAACGCTGCAACTATGTATGTACTGTTCCTAAATAAACTATTATTATTATTATTATTATTATTATTATTATTATTATTATTATTATTATTATTATTATTATTATTATTATTAAAGTAAATGCTGTGAAATGCCGTACGCTAAGCATAGCGATCGATGCACATCGCAAGACGTGGCATGTCCCCACCAGGAAGGCATACTACGTCGGGGACGATGAAATCGGTACTATGAGTGTGGTGGACGAGTATAAGTACTTAGGAATACTTATCGGGGCCACTCGGGAGACATCTCCCGTCACGCTGGGTGCAGTCGTGGAGGTGCAGTCGCACCTCCACAGATCTCCAGTATCATCTATTGATACTGGTGATGGCTCAAAAGGGCCACCACTTACGAGCTATTCATGCCGGTGCCACCTTTTGGGTGGCTTCATCTTCATCTTAACACATCCACCAGGGAGACATCTCCCGTCATGCAGGGTGCATTCGCACCTCCACAGATCTTCAGTATCAGCTCTTGATACTGATAATGGCTTACAATGGCCACCACTTATGGGCTATTTATGCCCGTGCCACCTTTTGGGTTGCTTCATCTTCATCTTAACACATTCATAAGGGAGACATCTCCCGTCATGCAGGGTGCATTCGCACCTCCACAGATTTCTGTTAAATTACCAGTATCAGCTCTTGATACTGGTAATGGCTTAAAAGGGCCACCACTTACGGGCTATTCATGCCCGTGCCACCTTTTGGGTGGCTTAATCTTCATCATCATCATCATATCGGGGCCGGGGGCAGACGCTTATCCTATGGTTCCCTGTTTGAAGACTGATTGATTGATGAAGATTAAACCACCCAAAAGGTGGCACGGGCATGAATAGCCCGTAAGTGATGGCCCTTTTGAGCCATTACCAGTATCAATAGCTGATACTGGAGATCTGTGGAGGTGCGACTGCACCCTGCGTGACGGGAACTGTCCCCCTCAGTAATTGCGATTGATTGATTGATGAAGATTAAGCCATCCAAAAGATGACACGGGCATGAATAGCCCGTAAGTGGTGGCCCTTTTGAGCTTTACCAGTATCAGTAGATGATACTGGAGATCTGTGGAGGTGCGACTGCACCCTGCGTGACGGGAGATGTCTCCCGTCCGTGTTTGAGGACGGCCTGACGAACATCATAAGGCACCACTCAAACCCCAACAGAGGCTATACCTACTAAAACACCACCTAATCCCCCAAGATGAACCACCAACTTGTTCTCGGACGCGTGTTTAAGACGGAATTAGCGAGGCTTGACCGGCGGCTGTGGCATGCCATTCGCGGCTGCCTCATGATACTCCTAATGCCTATTTCCATGCCAACGTGAAGGACGGTGGACTAGAAATACCCGACTTTGCCACATCAATCCGCCTACAGAAGAACAAGCGGCTCGGGGCGTTAGTAGAGTCGGAGGATCCAGTGGTAGTGGCAGCGGCTCTCCTACCCCCGTTCCAAGCGCGAATGCGTCGATGGGTAGACCCGATCATGGCCGCCGGAACCCCCTTCTAACAGAACGACTGAGCGCTCTAGAAAGTGGAAAGCAAAATTGTATAGCATGGTCGACGGTGCCGGCCTTGCGTCCTCTTGTGAGGTTCCATCTTGCCACAAGTGGGTCGCATCCGGTACCCGTCTGCTAAGCGGAGGAGATTTTGCTCACGCCATCCAGATTAGGGCAAACTCTGTAGCCATGCCGTCTAGAGCAGCTAGGAGGTAGACCCGAGGCTTATGGTCTCTGCGATGCTTGCCAGAAACCAGGGACCCTGAGCCACATATCCCAGGCATGCCACAAGACGCATGGGGCTCGGGTGAAACGTCATGACGATATCACCCGGTTCGTAGCCGGCCGCCTGCGGCAAAGAAGTTTTGAGGTGCAACGTGAAGTCCATATACCGGATGGAGGGACCTTCTGTAAGCCTGACATCATAGCTTGCAAATTTGATGAGGCCTTTATAGTAGACACCTAGGTCTCTGCTGATAACTTCTTCCCACTCTCCAGTCCACATCAGAGCAAGTGCGACAAGTACGGCACCCCAGAGATGCTTCAAAAGGTTAGGGAATATACCGGGAAACACACAGCATCCGCCTCTTCAATAACCCTTAATTGGTGTAAGGAGAGTGAGCGTGGTCTACAGGATATGGGACTCACCAAGAGCGACCTTGAGATTTGCTCTGCGAAAGCCCTGACCTGGACATATTACTAACTGTTATTTTTAAACAATGCTGTTTGTCGACCAAATTGTATTTTTGCTGTTTTTCTGCCATGTTCCCCCCTTTTTTATTTTTTTATTTTCTCAACACATTTTATACTTTAATCTCAATTAGTATTAAGTTTTAGTCTTTAGTGCTTTTCCTGCCCGAAACGCTTTGCGTAATAGTGACTTTAGGCATTGTATGTACTAGCTCTATCTATAAATCCATCAATGTTTGTATCACACCTTGTATGTATGTACTTTACCTGAATAAACATTTGAATTCGATTTTTTTTTAATTTGAGGATTTATTGCCAAACAAAATATAGAAAGTTTTGTCAATGTTGAGGGTGAGTTTGTTGGCAGTTAGCCAAAGATGGACTTTATTTAGCTCAGTATTCACTGTGACATTTAGAGCAAGGGGGTCAGGACTGGAGTAAATAAAGGTTGTGTCGTCAGCAAATAGAATTGGTTTGAGGTGTTGGGAGGCATTTGGAAGGTCATTAATGTAGATGGGAGAGAGGAGAGGACCAAGTATGCTGCCCTGAGGAGCACCAATGTTGATGGGTAGGGTGGGAGAAATGGAATTATTCACAGAAACATACTGGAGCCTTTCAGTAAGGTAAGATTTGAGGTATTGCAGGGAGTGTCCTCTGACTCCATAATGATGTAATTTAAGAAGAAGGTTTTGGTGGTTGACAGTGTCAATTCCTTACGCAGGTCCACAAATAACCCAACAGGGAACTCATTTTTATCAAGAGCTACATATATTAAGTTAATCATACTAATAAGTGCATCGTTAGTGCTTTTTTTTGGGTCTGAAGCCATATTGACAAGAGCTAAGTATATTGTGTTTGGCTAGATAAGAGTAAAGCTGCTTGTATATTAATTTTTCAAATATTTTTGACAAGTTTGGCAGGATTGATATAGGTCTGAAGTTGTTAACGTCAGTGAGATCACCACATTTGTGGACAGGGGTTACTCTTGTTTTTTTTTTTTAGAATATCTGGAAAGGTTTGGAGTTCAAGTGACTTGTTGAAGAGCAATGCAATGGCAGGAGCTAAAAATCTGGAGACTTTTTTGTAAATTAAAGTTGGTATCTCCTCAAAGGCACTAGACTTTGTTTTAAGGGAAAGGATTATCTCATTAACATCAGTGGAATTTGCAGGCGTTAGGTACAGAGATTGTGGATAGTTACCTGTAAGACAGTCCTGAACATCAGTACTGGAAGATGGAATATTATTTGCAAGGGATGACCCAATGGAAGAGAAGAACCTATTGAACTCAATAGCAGTTTTTTTCTTCTACCACAGACGTGGGCACACATTTACAATGCTAACCAGCATATATACATTTTCTTCTGTCCTCCATGGACAGGGTTAGAGATGTGTTAAACATATAGTTCAAGGGTTTATTGAACAATCAACCACAGAAGGAGATTCGGTGCTTTTAAAATGCTAAGCTAACCTACATACGTAAATACACAGATACACAGATTTACGTATGCCCTACATAAAGTGTTCGATGTGTCTTTTACATAGTGTCATTAATGTGCATTTACAAAGGTGGAATGTAATTCTGATCAGCTTCCATATATACTTTATACACATACATATACATACACACACACACATATACGTACATATACATATATACACACACATGCATTCACATACATTTGTCTCTTTTACTCTGTCAGGGTGAGATAGCTCATAGAGAAACTAGTGTGCAATTAAGCACTTAATCACTGAAGGTGATTAAGGTGCTTTTACAAACTCAGGTTATATAGTTACATCACATACATTGTATAATTGATACATTACACGGTTAATCATGGGTACAAATCCAATATATCATCAAATGTTCCAGTACTCATATAGTAATTACACAGTTTAGCATACCTTAGCCCAGGAGGGCGAAAGTCAGTCAATATGGGACATTCTACAATATAATGTTCAAGAGAGTGCATGTTTTCTCTTTCACAAAGTTGACACATTGTGTACTCGACATTTGGGTTTTGAGAAAGCTGCCAGATACGTCTATATCCCAGGCGTATTCTGGCAACTATAACATCACATTTCCGGGTTCTTGTTCTATTAGTCCCATATGTGAATGTCTCCTCACGATATCTATCATAATATTTAATGCTACAACTTTCCGGTCTTTGTGAATTTGTTAGGTCGGTGAGATCTTCATTAGATATTTGTTTAAGTATTCTCTTTGTCACTGCTAATGAAACACCCATATCAATTTCTACCACTGGTTTTCTACAGGCGGTCTTTGCAAGCATATCAACAGTGTCATGCCTTGAGATGGCAACATGTGATGGTATCCATAGAAATTTAAATTCAAATCTGTTTTCTTTAGCAGCTAAAACATTCATTCGAATATCACTGACTATTTTCAGCATTATCAGAGGCTGTAAGCTGACTATAGTTATTGGACAGGTGTATTGGTTTGTTATTTAAAATCTTCTTTGATCCCAATATTTGTGAAATTGTGTTCCATATTTTCTTAATGTTGCCCTTTATGTGGGTAAATTTGTCTTCGTAGTATTTAGTTTTGGCTCTTCTAATTATTTTAGATAGCAATGATGAGTAATTCTTTGAAAATTCTTTGGAGACGATTCCTAACCTATACTTATCTCAAGGTCATGTTTTTTATTAATGGATTTAAGTATTCCCTTTGTAAGCCAAGGATTGTTTAGCCTTTTACTTGTGACTTGTTTTGTTAGCATAGGACAGTGGGTGTTATAAAGGCTGAGAGTTTTTTGAAGAAAAGATTGCACTGCTAGGTTGATGTCTCCTATGTTACCTAATTCGGACTCCCAGTTGACATTAGCAGCAGCAGCTATAAAATTGCCTATGGCAGTTTCATTGTGCAGCCTAAAGCTTATCTTCCTTATTTCTAGAGGTGGTTTGTTAATGTTAGTTAGGAGAAATGTTGGGTAATGGTCTGGGGCCAGATTCAGGAAGGTACTTACGAAGGTTTTTCTTGTAACAGATTTGTTGTCAGATCATCACCCTAAATTGACTACTCTATATATAGGAAATACCATCCTGCCCGGTGGAACTTTCAAACGCAAACGGCTCAGTGTTCCTCCTGCTCGACGTGAAGACTTTGTTGCTCATGTGTCAGAGTGGTACAGCACTTATGATCCCTCCACAGTCCAGACATTTAACGACGATCTAGTACAGAGCATTCAGATGTTTGCTGACCCTTTAGGTAGGCCCCCTGCACCATCCAATAGTCGGAACGATATGAAAGGTAATAAACGCCATGCCTATTACAATGACCCCAAACTGCGTACTTTGAAACGCACTGCCAGACGAGTTGGGCTTGCATATAGGAAAACACGTACGCCAGCAATGCTCAAGCTCTTTCAGAAAGCCCTAGCCAAGGCGAGGGAGCGCATGACAGAGCTCAGGCAAGATAACTGGGAAACTTTTGTTAACAGTCTCAACTCTCACACCCTCCTCAGCCAGGCATGGAAGGATATTAAAATAATTAAAGGCGATAAGATCGGCCAAGTAGCACACCCTCACCCTCTACACAGAGCAAACGAGTTAGTCGATGCTTGGGCAACCACCTCTAGCTTCAATAATCTTCCCCCAGGCATACAGATCAGATTAAATGCTGGTTACGGAGATCGAGAAAGGGTCGTTGAATTCATGCTCCACAATGAAGATGAATGCAACGTGCCATTTACTGAGTTTGAATTACTCGCGGCCCTAAACAAAGGCAAAGCCACATCCCCCGGTGAAGATGGTATCACTTATGACATTTGCGTCTGCTCCCTTTAGTATCAGGGAATCCCCTGCTTGAGCTGTATAATATGAGCTATGTTACTGGGGAACTTCCTATCTCTTGGACCAACAGTATAATCATTCCAATTCCCAAGCCAAATCAAGAGAATGCTTTCCGCCCAATTTCCCTTACTAGCTGCATTTTGCAAAACATTCGAGAGAATGGTCCTAAACCGTCTCCTCCATAGAATAAGAACCATGTTATCCCCTCAGATATATGGCTTCATGCATGGAAGGAGTGTGCATCATTGCATCACCACCTTTCTTACCCTGCACACTGAAAAGTCATATACCACCTTCCTAGATCTTAAGTCTGCCTTTGATATTGCAAATAGACATGTTATCTTGAGTGAGCTTGCAAGAATGAATATTGGTGGTCGGCTTCTTTGTTGGATCAGGGGGTTACTTATCCAACAGGAAGTCATCTGTATTTTTCCAGGGGCATAGGAGTGTAACAAGAAACTTTGAACTAGGTACCCCGCAGGGTGGTGTCCTCAGTCCTACCTTATTTAATATCTTAATAAACACGCTGTTAAACTCTATACCGAGCAAACCCAACGTCCACATCATTAGCTATGCTGATGATATAATGATACACACCACTGGGTATGCTAACACGCAGAACACTCTTAACTTTGTATTAGACTCATGTCAGGACCTAGGTTTAATTATCTCAGCAGAGAAAACAAAGATACACAATCGGCGCCCACCCAGGCAGGGAGGAGCTGTTCGCAAGATGCAACTGTCTGATGGCTCCCAGCTTGACTATGTAAACAGATTCAATACCTTGGCCTTGAGGTGCCACTGTATGGTCCTGTTGTATTCAGACTCAGTCGTCAGTATAAAGAGAGGCTCCGAGCTCTCAAGGCTGTTGCAGGTTATCACTCAGGCTATGGTGCCAATGTCAGAATTGTCAAAATGATGTACCTTGCATACATCAGATCTTTAGTGGATTATGCTGCACCTCTGCTTGTTTTGATGCCTGAAAGAAAGCTTGGAGGGCTTAAAAAATTGCAGAACGAAGCCTTCAGGATAATCCTTGGGTGCCCTCGTACCACAAAGATACTTAATATGAGAAAGGAACTTAATATTCTGAGCGTTGTTGATCGTGTTACTGAAATTAATTGTCAAATTGGTATAAAAATGCTTAGGCTAACTCATCCTAGTCCTTGAACAGAAGCCCTCCAGAATTTCTTTATTGAAGATCAGCATTGTTCCAAATGGATAACAAAAACTGGAACTCAACTCAGAATGTATCAGGTTCATGATTTGTACCAAGAGAAATAACAACGGCACTTTCCTGCACTGTGGGAGGTTATATCCTTTCCAGTTATAATCCCTCCCTTTCCACCCAAGAAGCAAATTAGAGATCAGCCCAAGCTTCGTCTTGAGGCAAAGCTCAACGCCTTAAGCCATATTGATGCACTGTCCACAGAGCATCTCTCTCTCAAATCATGTACACTGATGGTTCCCTACACCGCACCACGGGTGCAGCTGGAAGTGCAGTTGTTCTGACAATGGACGATGGCTTGTACTTTGAGTGGGGAGTCCGTATAAACAACTGGGCCTCTACCCTTCAGACCGAACTATTTGCCTTGCTCCTTGCACTGAAATGTGTACAAGTCTCCAAACTTGATACATTAATTGTAAGTGACTCCTTATCATCCTTAAATGCTCTCAACTCTTTAAAACATAACAGTAACATGCTCGTGTCCGAAGCTAGACACAAATACAACAAAATATATAAATATATATATATATATATATATATATATATATATATATATATATATATATATATATATATATATATATATATATATATATGTCGTACCTAGTAGCCAGAACGCACTTCTCGGCCTACTATTCAAGGCCCGATTTGCCTAGTAAGCCAAGTTTTCCTGAATTAATATATTTTCTCTAATTTTTTTCTTATGAAATGATAAAGCTACCCATTTCATTATGTATGAGGTCATTTTTTTTTATTGGAGTTAAAATTAACGTAGATATATGACCAAACCTAACCAACCCTACCTAACCTAACCTATCTTTATAGGTTAGGTTAGGTGGCCGAAAAAGCTAGGTTAGGTTAGGTTAGGTTAGGTAGGTTAGGTAGTCGAAAAACAATTCATGAAAACTTGGCTTATTAGGCAAATCGGGCCTTGCATAGTAGGCTGAGAAGTGCGTTCTGGCTACTAGGTACGACATATATATATATATATATATATATATATATATATATATATATATATATATATATATATATATATATATATATATATATATATATTTATATATATATATATATATATATATATATATATATATATATATATATATATATATATATATATATATATATATATATATATATATATATATATATTTATATATGTCGTACCTAGTAGCCAGAACGCACTTCTCTGCCTACTATGCAAGGCCCGATTTGCCTAATAAGCCAAGTTTTCATGAATTAATTGTTTTTCGACTACCTAACCTACCTAACCTAACCTAACTTTTTCTGCTACCTAACCTAACCTAACCTATAAAGATAGGTTAGGTTAGGTTAGGTAGGGTTGGTTAGGTTCGGTCATATATCTACGTTAATTTTAACTCCAATAAAAAAAAAATTGACCTCATACATAATGAAATGGGTAGCTTTATCATTTCAGAAAAAAATAGAGAAAATATATTAATTCAGGAAAACTTGGCTTATTAGGCAAACCGGGCCTTGCATAGTAGGCTGAGAAGTGCGTTCTGGCTACTAGGTACGACATATATATATATATATATATATATATATATATATATATATATATATATATATATATATATATATATATATATTATATATATATATATATATATATATATATATATATATATATATATATTATATATATTATATATATATATATATATATATATATATATATATAAAACCGCGTGGGACTGTCAGAAAACAAGACACACGCTCGTCCCGGAAGTCAGGACACTCAACAAGGATATGCACGACCGTAAGAGGGACAATGCAATTAGGACAATAAGGAGCAGGGCGGCGCTCCATCAAGTGACCATGAGTTAAGTGAGTATGGCCAATACGTAACCTCGCCAGAGCCGTTTCCCATCGCCAGTTACGGTGGCAGGACGGCCACGATGACACACAACCTTTAAGAGAACGTAGTTTGTTACCAGTAACAGACGACCAACAAGCCTGCCAACGGGTAAGGATGGAGGAATGGATAACCGAGTAAAAGTCGGAATAAGGAATGCCTTTACGAGAGATGGAACAAGAGCGGACAGCTTCCCTGGCGGCAGCATCCGCACGCTCATTTAAAGAGACACCAATATGGCTGGGAACCCAACAAAACTCAACCGACTTAAATTTAGTGTGAACAAGAAACAGCCAATGCTGGATCTCGACAACCACTGGATGAATCGGATTAAAGGACCCGAGAGCCATGAGGGCACTACGAGAGTCAACAACAACTACAAAGGAAGATTGATAACGAGAGAGCAGGAGACGAAGAGCATAGAGAATAGCATAAAGCTCCACTGTGAAGATGCTAGTTTCCGGAGGTAAGCGACACATATAAGTGCGATCAGGAAAAACAACAGAGTAGCCAACACCGTCCGCAGACTTAAACCCATCAGTGAAGACGGAAATGGAGCGGAAGTGAGAAGAAAAGTGCTCAAGGAAAAGACATTTTAGAACCGTGGGAGGGGTAAAAGCTTTAGTGATGTGGGTCAGGGATGTACAAAACTGCGGAAGGGGGACTCTCCACGGGGGCAAAGAAGGAACAACACGGAGAGAAATATTAGAAATACGAACGGAAAGAGAATCCTGTAAGCGAGATAACCGGACAGAAAGAGGGAGGTGGTGAAGAGAAACAGGAACCGCAGGAGGGTTAAAAGTTAAAGCACGACAGGGGCGAGAAAAAAGGATGTTGCAAGGATCGTGCAAGATAGCGAAGACAGTAGTGATCACGGCGGTCCTGGAGAGACAGGAAGCCAGTGTCAACATACAAGCTGAGGACGGGATTCGAACGAAAGGCACCAGAACTGAGGCGCAACCCAGTATGGTGCAAAGCATCATGACGGCGAAGAGTAGAAGGAGAAGCAGACGAGTAAGCAGGGCAACCATAATCGAGCTTAGACAGGACGAGAGAGGAATGTAAAGCAAGGAGAGTGCGCCTATCCGCTCCCCAAGAGGCATTGGACAATACCCGACGTGACTTGTGAGAGTTTGGTCCACCAGGCTGTTGCTTGGAGCGGCCCGCAGGCCCACATACCCACCACAGCCCGGTTGGTCCGGCACTCCTTGAAGGAAACAATCTAGTTTCCTCTTGAAGATGTCCACGGCTGTTCCTGTAATTTTTCTGATGCTCGCTGGTAGGACGTTGAACAACCGTGGACCTCTGATGTTCATACAGTGTTCTCTGATTGTGCCCATGGCACATCTGCTCTTCACTGGTTCTATTCTGCATTTTCTTCCATGTCGTTCACTCCAGTACGTTGTTATTTTACTATCCCAGATTTGGGACCTGTCCCTCCAGTGTTTTCCATGTGTATATTATTTGGTATTTCTCTCGTCTCCTTTCTAGTGAGTACATTTGGAGAGCTTTGAGACGATCCCAATAATTTAGGTGCTTTATCTCGTCTATGCGTGCCGTATATGTTCTCTGTATTCCCTCAATTTCAGCAATCTCTCCTGCTCTGAAGGGGGAAGTGAGTACTGAGCAGTACTCAAGACGGGACAACACAAGTGATTTGAAGAGTACAACCATTGTGATGGGATCTCTGGACTTGAAGGTTCTCGTAATCCATCCTATCATTTTTCTGGCTGACGCAATACCTGCTTGGTTATGCTCCCTAAACGTTAAGTCGTCGGACATCATTATTCCCAAATCCTTGGCATGCTGTTTTCCTACTATTGACAGATTCGATTGTGTTTTGTACCCTGTATTATGTTTAAGATCCTCATTTTTGCCGTATCTGAGTACCTGGAATTTATCACCGTTTAACATCATGTTATTTTCTGCTGCCCAATCGAAAACTTTGTTAATATCTGTTTGTAGTTTATCAATGTCTTCAGCAGAGGTAATTTTCATGCTGATTTTTGTATCATCTGCAAAGGATGACACGAAGCTGTGACTTTTGTTTTTGTCTATATCTGATATGAGAATAAGGAACAGCAGTGGTGCAAGGACTGTACCCTGAGGTACAGAGCTTATAATTGCGCTCGGACTCTATTTTACTTGATTGACTGTGACTCGTGTTCTGTTCGACAGGAAATTGAGTATCCAGCGTACTTTAGTACTTTACTTTATAAAGTACTTGAAATTGAGTACTTTGCCAGTTATACCCATTGACCTCATTTTGTGTGCAATCACTCCATGGTCACATTTGTCGAATGCCTTTGCAAAATATGTGTACACGACATCTGCATTATGTTTTTCCTCTAATGCCTCAGTGGTTTTGTCATAGTGGTCAAGTAGATGTGAGAGGCATGATCTTCCTGCTCTAAATCCATGTTGGACTGGATTGTGGAGGTCATTGGTTTCCATGAATCTAGTGACCTGACTCCTGATCTCACTCTCACTTTTATTATGTGGGACGTTAGTGCAACTGGTCTATAATTCTTTGCCAATGCTTTGCTACCACCCTTGTGTAGAGGGCCAATGTCTGCTGCTTGACTTACCGTGACAGCAAAGGGTAAGATCATCGACAGAGAGCGGAGAAGACGCCTGAAGGAAGAGGAAAGAAGACCATTGAGGGCAACCAGAAAAAGTAGTTCTCAGAACACTACCTTGGGGCACACCTTCGTATTGCTGAAAAGAGGCAGAAAGAGCGGTACCAAGCGTCACCCGAAAGGAACGACGAGAGAGGAAGCTGCAGAGAAAGAGGGAGATGACCACGAAGGCCAAAAGAATGAGGCTGGGATAGAATATGATAACGCCATGTGGTGTCGTAAGCCTTTTCCAGGTCAAAAAGGACGGCAACAACGGAGGTCTTCGCAGCAAAAGCAGTACGAATATAGACCTCCAAGTTCACCAGGACATCTGTTGTGCTGCTGCACTTGCGGAAACCATATTGAGAAGGGGAGAGGTGATCGTGTTCCAGGAACCACATCAGACGAACGTTAACCATACGTTCAAAGAGTTTGCAGACAACTCGTGAGGGCAATAGGGCGAAAGTCCTTAGGGGATGTTCCCAGAGACCCTAGTTTGCGAACAGGGAGGACAACGGCATCGAGCCAGTCCTCAGGGACTGACGACGACTCCCAGATCCGATTATACAGACTCAGTAAATACCGAGACGTGCACGGAGGGAGATGGCGAAGCATCTCATAATGAATGCCATTGGAGCCCGCTGCCGTAGAACCGCAGTGGGTCAGGGCAGAACGAAGTTCAGAGAGAGAGAAGGGATCATTATAGGGAAGTTGAAGACGAGTTTAGAAATCTAAAGGACGTGATTCAAGGACAGGTTTACGAAGAAGGAAAGATTGGGAAAGATGAAGACCAGAGCTAACAGAAGTGAGAACCCAGTTTGGTAGCGACCTGCAACGGGTCCGCCACAAGAGTACCACGGAGGTGAAGGACCGGTGAAACATCGGGAACGAACTTACCCGCTATCTTGCGGATTCGCTTCCAGATCTGTGGCAGAGGAAATTCGGACGTAATAGTGGAGACATAAGATGCCCAACATTCACGTTTAGCCGTACGGATGGCCCTACGGCCACCGCACTCGCTTTTTGAAAAAAAAAAGAAAAAAAGAATCGGCCGTCTGCCGACGGTGGTCTCTTCCAGGCTGCACGCTTACAGCGGACAGCCCGAGCAGTCTGCATTCCACCAGGGAACGCACTTCCGTGGACCCCGAGAGGAAGAGCGAGGAATAGAGCGGAGGGCAGCGTCGAAAACAGTCATGAAAAAGGAGGAGAGAGCAAGGGAGAGGCAGAAGGGAGAGGTCAGAGAGAGCAGCACAGAGGGTAAATAGGTTCCAGTCCGCTTTAGCAAACTGCCATCTAGGGAAGGAGAGGGGAGGACGAAAAGAGAAAAAGGTAACAAGGATGGGGAAATGGTCACTGCCATGGAGGTCATCAAGAACTCGCCACGTGAAATCTAAGTAAAGAGAAGATGAGCAAAGAGAAAGATCAAGACAAGAAAGGGTGCGAGTCCGAGAGTCCAAATGCGCGGGCTCACCAGAATTCAGAAGAGACAGGGAAGAAGAGAGGATAAATGGCTCAAGAAGGCGACCTCGGGTGTTCGTCAGAACATCACCCCAAAGGGAATGACGACAATTGAAATCACCCAGCAGGAGCACAGGCTCCGGCAAGGAGTCCAGTAGGTGTTTCAGATCAGGAAGAGAAAGCGGAACACTCAGGGGGAGATAAATGGAACAAACTGTGTACCATTTCCCCACAAAGATACGAGCAGAACAATGGAGAGGCGAAGGAAACAGTAAGGGGACAAAGGGAACATCAGAGCGAATCAAGAGAGCAGAAGAATTAGGAGCCCCAGGAGCCCTCTCCCCCCCCCTCCCCCTGGGTGGGGGAGGGGGGGGGGAGAGAAAGGAATAGCCACGAAAGCGACCAGGACGAGCACCAAGCATCGGCTCCTGGAGACAGACACAAAGGGGCGAAAACAGCGAAATCAGAAGTTGGAGTTCGAGGAAATTGGCGTAATAACCTCGAAAGTTCCATTGAAGAATAGACATCGACGAGAAGAGAAAGGACAACAACAGAGAACAAGGAAGAAACAAAGGCGAAAGAGCAACATAGAACGTTAAAGAGGAGTTAAAGAAGATCTGGGTCGGGATCAGGGTCAGCAAAGTCAAGGTTAGTGGGCATGGGTAAACTGAGCAAAGACGGAGAGAAGGAAGCGGGAGAACAGACCAGAGGTGGGCGGGCAGGGTCCGGAGGAGGAAGGAGGAGGAGACAATGGAGAGGAGCAGTCAAGGACAGCAGCAGGAAGAGGGGGAGTAGAGAGAGGGGAACGCACCTCAGCAAGGGCAGCAACCGAGAGGGAAGCGGGGGGGCCAAAGAAACCTCCATAGCAGGAATAGGGGGCGCAACCACCGAAACGGAAGGGGAAGGAGCAATAGAGCCAGTAGTAGGGGCCGAGGAAGAAAGCGAAGCTTTCTTACCCGCCGGGGAGGAGGAAGGAGAGGAGCCAGGCTTACGCTTCTGACTTAAGGAGACCGGTGTCCCAGCAACTACGTACCGGGCAACGGATTCCAGCGTCTCAACAGGAGAAGCTGAACGAGAGCACACACGACGGCCGTTAGGAGAGCGATGGACATCATCCCGCACCGATAGGCGGCGGGGAGAGTCAATAGACGGAGGAGAAGGATAGGAAGGAGGATCGGAGGGAGACGAGGAAGAAGACACAGGAGACAAGACAGACTGGGTAGAAAGAAGGGGAATTCCAGACAGAGGACCAGGAGGGGGACCCTTCGGGACAGAACTCAAAGGAACAGAGGAAGGGGCAGTGGGCGTATCAGGGTCCAAGGCCCGGAAACGGTTGTGAGTCTGAGGAAAATGGAAAGAACAAGGAGAGGAAGAGCACAACACGCGAGCATAAGAGACGCTAGCATAAGGCGGGAGCCGGCGAACCTGGCACCTCGCCTCAGGAAAAGATAAACGCTCCCGGTGCTTCAAGTTGAGGATGGCTGCCTCACGCTTGTAATGGACACACGCACGGGAGAAGGTAGGATGAGCCTCACCGCAGTTGAAACAGCGAGCCTTGGGAGAAGTGCACTCCGACTTAAGAGTGACCTTCGCCGCCCTACAAAGGACAGAGAGAGACTCACAGAGCAGCGGAGGGCACCATGCCCAAACCTCCAGCACTTGTTACAGAGCCTAGAAGAAGGAATGTACTCCTGGACAGAGCACCTGGCACCAGCGAGAATGACAGAGGGTGGAAGGGTCCTACCATCAAAGGTAATTTTCACAACCCGAAGGGGTTGACGGCGACGACCACGAGGGGGACGAGTAAACGTGTCCACCTGGAGGACAGAATGACCCTGGGCATCGAGGATATGCCGAATATCATAATAGAGGCATCCACGGAATCAACAAGATGTCGATGGAGGGAGAAATCGTCAATAGGAGCAGAAACAAGAGGGAGGAGATCAAAGTATTTGGCCCACGAAGCGGGACTAAACAAGGCTTGATAGGCATCAGAACGGGAAGGAATCGAGCGAGTGCGGCCGTGTCAAGGACGGCTTTGAAAACCCCCAGAGAGAGCGGGGTTAAAAGGCACAGTAGTTACAACTAGAGATTGAGCCGTGCCAGGGGACGAGGTAATCACCACTGGGGGCTTGGGGCTCGACCCAACCACAGAGGAGGGAGGGGAGCCAAGGGAAGTAGTCAGAGAGGCCAAAGGAGGAGCAAGGTCGGGGCCCAATGCAGCGGAGGCTACAGAGCCCGGTCTTCCAATACGGACCAACTCGGGGGCTTGGTCGCCCACCCCACGAGCCTGAGAAGGTAAAAGAGGAACAGAATTCAACATAGGTACGAAAAGAAAAACATTCATTCACGCATGTGCCCCCACACCCACCATGGAGCCACAATTAGCGGCAGGACACCCAACAAGAAGCTATCGCCGATCATGGCGGGGCCCCCCCTAGAGGGTGCGTTGCGAGTATACGCCCCACAAACGCCACCTTAAGAACCGTCAGTCTGTCGAGATCGGGTTCAGTGACGAAAGTAGGATTGACAATAAAAGGTTCCCCTCGCTCTCGACGTTGGATACTACAATTCTATGGGTGCAAGAGTATGCCTCCTCAAGCACCCGGGTGTCAGAATAGAAGACGTCCAAAAGAATAACCAAAACAAGCAAAAGGTCGGCAGGAAACGACAAGCAGATAGGTGAAGAGGGGGTAGAAAAACGAAACAGAAGGAAAAGGAAAAGTCGTTCAGCACAATTAGAGTGGACAGCAGCAGGAGCACAAGGCTACAAAAGGACAGAGGACTGTCCCAAGGAGCATCACACTCCGGCAGCTGCCCACCAAGCCCCCATCACGGCAACAACGAGATGAACAGGGAGGGGGAGACAAAATTCAGAAGTACCAGTACTAACAAATTTAAGATTATACAGTACACAGTTTGCAGATTAAGTATCTTATTTGTATATAAAATTTTACTGACACTGCAATTTGAACAATTCATAGGACTAATTTTAAAGTTTTACAATCAAGTCGGTATTAAAAATAACAAATGGCTATATAAATTCACAAATTGGCAAACCTTAAGGTTATTATATTAATGGATTGCAATAATGGAATTCATTTACATTTATTAACAATTTTAGAAATTGAGAAATCTGACAAGGCAATCAATACCATTTAAAAGGAAATATATTCGTAGTGGTCTAGGAACCAATAGATAGGGCAATCAAGAACTTTAGTATGTGCTGAATTTAATACTCAATTACACACAAAAAAAAAGAAAGTGACTAAAAAAAAAAAAAAAAGTACTATCACAAAAGTTTACTACCAATAATCAACTGAGGTTCACAAGGTAAATACAAAAAACTTAGTTTACACATTCATAGCAATATGCTCTTGGGTACTCATTACATTATCACATTTTGTTTTCTGTAAAAACTATTATTTACTGTGTATTACAGTTATGTGATTTCTGATTATATCTATAATATACATCAATCTGATATTTAAAGTAGGCACTGATAAACATGACATGTACTCACAATACATACATTGGACATGCCAGGAGCATCAATTTATGGGCCATTTCAGAACAACACATGTTGAAACACGAGTCACTTAACATTCAGCTTTCAGTATCGAGGCAAATTCATCATTGTTCAATACCAAAGAACGCACAACTTGCCTAGAACCTAAAACAATTTTCGATTACTCTTATACATCTCCTGTATACTGTAACTGAAACACTCATGACTCAACATCTGTAATACTGACTGCCAAAAGATACTATCAATAAATAAAAAATATCCATTTAACAAAAATATATAAAATTTGAGAGCAGTTTAAGGCCAATCCAGCAGGTGTGTAGTTACACAAAATACCCAAAAGAATCAAATGAACTCAATACTGTAGATGGTAAACTTCCAAGAATATGAAGTGACTGGTGATGGTGCAACCAACAAGGCAACACAGCTGGCAACCGAGTTCTGATGTTGGCAGAATGCACAACCAGGCTTTATAATGCATAGCTTTTATGCTTCTGTCTGTGTGCCAATCCACATAGAATGAGAATGTTCAGCAAGAGTCCACCAGGACCAGTTCAAGATTAAACATTATAAAAAATTACATACATATATTTGGTTTAATATTCTAGTATTCCCACCGACATCCAAACTGTATCTTTAAAAAAATATTTATCAAACTAAAAGCAAAACAGTGAAATAAATTTTGATTGAGATACAGTATTGATATTAGGAGTATACTACATTGCAAAGATACCCGATCCTTCCCCCCCACCCCCCCAGTAATTGTAATGCCCATTCTTACTTTTGCACTGACCTGCAGTTTATCAGAAATTGAAATGGAAGATGCAATAAAAATTGAGCATGATAAACCAACAATGTTTCATAAATAACAAATGTATTTACTAGTTGAAGCAGTTTTATGACTTAAAAACAATTGAAGAAATGCATTCTTGGCCTTATTAAACCATTTTCTAAAAAACTAAACAAAGAACAGTTATATCCATTGTGATGCTATCTTTCAAATGACTAGGTCTGATATTCATAAGCAAGTTTAGTGAGAAGGGTCCCCAAAGTAAAATGGTCAAAGTCATTGTACAGTAAACAAACAAAATTGCCCTCAGGTTCTGGGATCTCATTTAAAATGAGTAAATTATATATACACAAACTCAAATCCTAACAATGACCCACAATCTTATGGCATACCATTATAATGTGGGTAATTTAGAGAAAACAAAGACTAAACACTCTCAATGGAAACAATGACGAGATCAAATGATGGGTAACGTTTTAATGCTCTGCAAACGTCTTGTCTAACTCAAATTAATTGATGTGGTCAGTTATGAACATGCTGGGATCTTAGCTTATTTCTCCAATGTGCCCAACATCAGTCATAAAATAGTGGCAACTTAAACCAGCTGATGTAACCAAAGCTGCTTGAAGAAACTGGACAAATGGGGATATCACAGTTCATTTTTCATGGGGTACTACAGAATTTTTCCATATAAATTGTTTGAAAATAATACAAGGCTAAAATAAAGCACTGATGTAGAAAGTGTCCAAATATTTATTTAATATTGCTAAATGCTAATAATTTTTCATATGGTATCTAACTGAAAGGCATCACACTGTCCTCCAGTTAGCAGAAGCTGAGCAACTGCAAGTAATAAATTCGACTGTACTGTTGAGGTGAGGGCCACAAGATGGAAAACTTCACAGGTTGTCGACAGGCACAGGTAAGAATACATCCCCAGGAATGATATAGAAATCACAAATCATAATTATGATCACTACCATGACTTCAATAAATGCTTAGCCAATTGGCAACAAGGTTTTATGAGCAGAGTACGACATTTTCATTTGTAATCTTGCCGTCACACTTTACCTTGGCAACACATTTGATGTTGGACACCATGCACAAAACGAAACTGTATATATCACAATGTGAAGCCCAAAAATTGGTGGGTTGAGCATCAGCTTGCAAGTCTTTTAAGAGTTCATTCTATGAGAGGTGGAAGCTGTGCTGACCCTCTCTGGCCGCGATCTCCAATTTGGCACGCATAATATCAATACTGGAGTAGTCTGGTAGTTTCAGGTAATTAACGCAGGTCATCACAGAGGGTAAGAAGTCATCAGGGTTCTCTCCAGCTTCAAACGTTTTCCTCACAATTGTGAGAGCTGGAGTTAGACTTCTAAAACCTGTGTAAAAAAATTTATATTTGGCAGTATCAAAACATGGGTACTTTTTTCACATGCAGCTACTTCATGTTTAAATTAAACACTTTTAGCTAGTTCACTGACATTTAAATTCAATATAGTCCAGTACTAAGAGTCCAAAACATACCATTTTCATGTGCAAGTTAGGTGGTTATATGAAGGCAAAGTATCATACAAAAATTTAATAGTTGCTGTTTTGCCATCCACATTTTATTATGACATGAAGGAACACTTAGGAACAAAGTTAGAGTAGAATAAAGAATACATGCATGTAAAAATGATCACTCTCTTCCACTGATATTTAACTGCTGCGCAATCACATCCAGTTATAATTTTTTTTTTTTTTACTTATTTTGGGATCTGCAACAAAGAAAACCAGTTTACATGTGTAACATGCCTCCCTCTCTCTCAACTGGTTTTCATCACAGCTAAACTGCTGCTGCTTCTGAATTAAGTTCAGACTTTAGCCACACTTTAGCCAAGACTTTAGACTTTAGCCAAGTCATATTCAAGTGAATGATTGAAGACAATGAAAATGATGAGACATGTTCGTAATTAAATTCATCCCAGTTAGTTCATGACATAACTACCTTTTCATTTTATTTTACTTAAATTTTTTTTTCCTTTAAACATGAAGTACAACAAATACCAGATTTATATGAAAGATTTTTGTGGCATAAAACAAATTTTAATAGCTGTACTAAACAGACTTCATACAAAAAACTGTAGCCAAAATGTAAGAATAGTCATTAATGCTCTCCATATATTAGAAATAGTAGAAAAGCAACAGGTCTGCACCACATGACAATGTGATGTGGTGGAGGCACACTATTCAGTTTTAAATGTACGGTAGATATGATAAGAGCTCAATAGTCTCAAATTTGTACACCAACTGCCTAACAGTTGAGAGGCAGGACCAAAGATCCAATGCTCAACCCCTGCAAGCACAATTAGGCGAGTGCATTTACATTTTAAGGTCTTTTATTTGCATTAGCACAATCCTCTAAACTAATCTGGTACATACTACACACCTTAGTAAACCAATGGAAATAATTTGATTAAGTTTAAATTCAGAAAGACCTGGGTTAACACTGGTCTTGTTGAAAAATAACGGTTAACATAGATGTGGAATTCCTTTATTATTTTAAGTGTAGGTTAGACATGCAAGTGTGGGTGGAAATAAATAGGAGCTACCTTGTATGGCCTAATACTACTTCTGTGGTTAACTTTTATTCTTGTTAAATGATTCCAAATTACTGTAGGGACCAGTAAGTATATTTCATATACAATTAATTTTTTGCACCAGGGCACCTTTTAAACCCCATAACCAAGTGCTTCTTAGTGATTAGGAATGGTGGAGGTTTGTAGGGGGTTAGAGGGTGGGAGCAATTAAAACCAAGTCCTCAGGACATTAATTTCTGAGGACAATTTCCTACACTCACCATAACATTTATTTGAGAATTAAAAAGAGAGAAAACTGACCCAGATGTAATATCTAAGCTACACATCAGCAAATGAAGAAATGACAATGTTCCTGTCCATCCTGGTCCAACATCAAGTCATGTAATTACATGAATTTATAGTAGTCCAGGACAGACCAAAACATCGTCGTCGTCGTCGTCTTCATTTCTAATTCTTGGTTTTGACATATCTTCAGTCATGTTATTTTGACTCATCTAAAACTGACCAATAACTTATTTAATGTAAATTGTGGGCAAATAAAATTGCAATTTTAATTACTACTCACATCAAAAATCAACACCACTACCTAATTATCAATTTCATGGGAGAACATTACAAATAACCAAAATAAACCATGGAATACTAAATCTTCCATAATGTGCTACAATATTAGATAGAATAACCCTAATCCAATATATCCATGCCTCATCCCAACACTTTGTATAACCAGCTATCAAGTGACTATTCCTTGTTTCAATTACATTCAATAAATTACTTCAGATTAATACCCCAAGTTTGTAACATCTCCAAAATTATATCACTGCTTGTATGCAAATATGTTCAAAACTTACCTCCAACAGGAAGCCGGGGTGAACCCGTGACAAATTGTAGGAAAGATCGCTGTTGAGCAGATGTATATTCTGACAAAATTTGCAACAGGAACTTGACTGCTCGAGAATTGTGCGTATAGCCATGATCTGGCCGGCAGCACTCTGCTAGCTGCTTCATGTCCCATTGTGATGCATCCGAGGAACCGCAGAACAATTGCTCGAGCTCCTCAGGATAAAAGACGTGGAGTTGTGTCAAAGGAAACACGCATTCAAATCCTTCACGAAGGGCTTCCATTTGTCTTCTCACTCCCTCCCGCACTAGCCATTCTATCACGAGCTACCGAAGAAAATTATATTTAGCGACTACACTTTTATTATAATTGGAAGAACAAGCATTTTTTTATGCAAGATTGACGAGCACTGAATGAGAAAACATCGAGGGCCATACGATGAGTTTGATCTCCCCATATAGTATAAATATTCTCATACTTGTTCATTTGGTTTCATTGTGCAATATTGTATATTTTTGTAACTAAATTAAATGCAATTAAATTCAAGATTAACTAATCTGAAACATTACCTTTAAATAAAGAAAAACTAGATAAGCATAAAACTGATCTTAATATACTCATCCCTTCAAATGTTACTGCCACCAAATTGTCAAAGGCTCCCAAGATGTAGAATATACAATCACACAAATTAGCACACTACTTGACAACTAATACAGTACACCCCAACTGGATTGTCTGGGCAATACTATAAATGAATGCCCCTGAAACTGTCCATGTTAATGGTGTTATGTAATATACATTTCTGTCCAATAATTAGCCACTAACATACACCTATGTATAGTTTATAAATAAAATTACTGTAAGAGCTCAGTAATTCCAATTTTGGTAACCCAAATCCACGTTCACTACAGGTACTGTAATTGGAAATTAATTCTGGTTAAATTTTTTTTTTAACCTTTTTACTCTAATAGTAATTCATGTTACCGAGCATTCTGCTGAACAAGAAAACCAAAAACCGGTAAATTTGAACGAGTTCAATCTTGGGCATCTCCATTAAAAGTCTGCTAACTAATGTTTGGCCAACTCTAATGAGTCTACTAACTCTAACTCTAATGATGACTACTTTGATCTAATATTACCAAATTTAATCTAAAGCCTTTGACCTAAGGCATTACACATTAATGTAACAAAATTAATCCTTATAGAATCCCAATTTTGTTGGTAAACCCAAACTAAATGCTGCAAAAGGGTAGAAAGTTTGATTGAAAAAATAAAAATTTCAAAACTTACTTGCAGGTACTGATCGAGGTTATTAATGGTGACCGATATATCAGAGCCCCCCTTTCGAAATTCTATATTAGGGTAGCCAGGCAGAGTAAAGGTTAGCGCCAGGTCTTCCACACTGCAGCCATCTACTGTTAAAGCATCTAGACGAGTCTGAAGAAATTACAATGAAACATAACATCCTTGCACATTTTTATACATCACACATTGGCATATTGATAAGTCAAAAGTAAATTTTTTTTTTCAAAATAGCATTAATGACTTTCATGATTCCTTCACTAACTGTAAACAAGAGTTATAACATGATTTAATACTAATGTAAGATAACCTTGGAATACGTACTTGCAAAATTAACTATTAAACCTTAGGAAACCTCAATTGTTGATTCATGGGGTAATGTGAACATCAACATATGATGATTTAAACAATTATTGTCTAGGTTTTACAAGTGTGATGCAAATATGGATATAATAGGCGTATGTGGATGTAATGCAATGGAATTTACTAAGTAAAAAAATCTTGCTACCATTTCAGGGTATGAACACATTGTCATGAATGTTACTGTTCTAGGGAAATGTGGTCATCATATGCCTATTTAAGCAGTTATTGTCAGGATTTTACATGTATGATGCAAATATGGAAATAATAACTCTGTAGATGTAAATAATGAAAATACTGATAGAACAATCATTGAAACATCCGAAAATAAAACAGGAAGCGTTAGCAAAGTTGATTACAGTACTAGGCATTGACAAGTGCAGACACAGCCTTGCCGAACACCTCCACATAATGAAACAATAAATATTCACTAATTTTCATGTGTTTCTTGCATTTTTCATACAAATTAATAATTCTATTATGAAAAATTATTTTGGGGTATTATTTTTTTTGTTCAAATGAAGCTATCACCATTTTCTCCATAGCTGCTATCTATGGGTTAAAGATCACATCTGTAGTTTAAAAATACTATATAATTTACTGTATACAAATAAATAAGGAAACTTTGTACTGTATTCCAAGGGGTATATGCACTCATTATACAAGAATATTTAGTTTTAATTTTTTTTTGGCATTTCATCATACATTTATTGAAAGTGATTAACCCTGCAACAGCGAAAATAGTATATACGGTTTACAATTTTGGTCTAACTGCCTGCACAATGCACATAGTATATATACATTTTAAAGTACGGTGGCAACACAGGGGTTCACATCAACTTCCTGAGGGTTCTAGTAAACAGAGGCCATTTAAAATAATAATAATAATAATAATAATAATAATAAAAAATCGTGGGAAATATTTTCAGGTGTGAAGGTCTCGGTACTGAGGGAGCAACCAAGGGTGGCACATGTAGCATGAGCTAACAGCACTGCTGTTCAGCTTATGACCACTGCATTGCCTAAAAAAATGTCAAAATATTTGACATTTTGAGTAACTGCTATTATTATAAGTGTGTACAATGTTCAGATACCAGTGAACACAATGCTGTTCAAGATGTTCACAGCACTAGCCACAGCACACTGCCATTGTTTGATCCATCCAAGAATATTTAAATGACTTTAATGTTCCTTTACAAAAACTGGTGGAAAATTATTCAGTTACAGGATTTAGTGACCAGGATGATAATCGCAGCATTGTGGTGAGAATTATTAATGTGCATAGTATGGAGGGAGGAGGAATCTTAGCGAGAGTTAGGGAGGTAGCAACATAAGCTGACAGTGTGGCTGGCACTTATTTTCTGGACTCACCATACCAGCTTAGTGGTTCGTTATGGTGAACACAAATGTAGATACTTAAACGTGTGTAGGTAGCGTAATAACAGCGAGCGCACACTTATGTACGTACTCGCCTAAATGTGCTTGCGGGGGTTGAGCTCTGGCTCTTTGGTCCCGCCTCTCAATCGTCAATCAACAGGTAATTACCTAATTGTAACTATCTAAGTGTAGTTACAGGATGAGAGCTACGCTCGTGGTGTCCCGTCTTCCCAGCACTCTGTCATATAATGCTTTGAAATTACTGACGGTTTTGGCCTCCACCACCACCTCACTTAACTTGTTCCAACCGTCTAAAACTCTGTTTACAAAAGTGAATTTTCGTATATTTCTCCGGCAGCTTTGTTTTGTTAGTTTAAATCTATGACCTCTTGTTCTTGAAGTTCCGGGTCTCAGGAATTCTTCCCTATCTATTTTATCGATTCCTGTTACCATTTTGAACGTAGTGATCATATCGCCTCTTTTTCTTCTATCTTCTAGTTTTTGCATATTTAATGCCTCTAATCTCTCCTCGTAGCTCTTGTCCTTCAGTTCTGGGAGCCACTTAGTGGCATGTCGCTGCACCTTTTCTAGTTTGCTGGTGTGCTTCTTAAGATATGGGCACCATACATATTCCACCTTTGTTCTAACAAAAGTCGTGAACAATTTCTTTAGTATTTCTCCGTCAATGTATTAAAAAGCAATTTTGAAGTTAGAAAGTGTAGCATAGGCTCCTTGCACAATGTTCTTAATGTGGTCCTCAGCTGACAGCTTTCTATCTAGAACCACCCCTAAATCCCTGTGTCAATTCTTGAAAGATTTCTCACATAATTTATAGGTTGTGGGGGGTCTATGTTCTCTAATTCCACATTCCATAACATGGCATTTATTCACATTAAATTCCATTTGCCAAGTGTTGCTCCACATACTTATTTTGTCCAGGTCTTCTTGAAGGGCATGGCAATCATCTAGGTTTCTTATTTTCCCTATTATCTTACCATCATCAGCGAACATGTTCATATAATTCTGTATTCCCACTGGTAGATTGTTTATGTAGACAACGAACATTACCAGTGCAAGAACTGAACCCTGTGGTACTCCACTAGTGACATTCCTCCAATCCGATACCTTGCCTCTGATTGCGGCCCTCATTTTTCTATCAGTTAGGAAATTTTTCATCCATGTTAGAAGCTTACCTGTCACTTCTAATATTTTCCAGTTTCCAGATCACCCTCTTATGTGGAACTCTGTCGAAAGCTTTTTTAGGTCAGTCAACCGGTCGGTCATAGATGCAGTCAACCCAACCATCTCTTTCCTGTAAAGTCGGTGTGGCTCAATCTTAGAAACCGAGTAAATTCGATACATAGGATCTTTCAGATCGAAAATCATACGGTGTATGATGATATATCTTTTCTCTCCAGGTGTCCTACCCATTTAGTTTTAATTATTTTTTCTAATATTTTGACTATTACACTTGTCAATAATACAGCTCTATAATTGAGGGGGTCTTCCCTGCTTCCACTTTTATAGATGGGAACTATGTTAGCCTGTTTCCACACATCAGCTACAACTCTTGTAAACAGGGATGCCTGAAAAATCAGTTTAAGTGGAATGCTGAGCTCAGGTGCACATTCTCTCAGAACCCATGGAGAAACTCCTTCTGGACCAACTGCTTTGTTCTTACTTAGCTCCTTGAGCATTTTTTTCCCACTTCGTCTCTAGACACCTCTATGTGCTCTATGTTGTTCTCTGGCATTCTTATTGTGTCTGGTTCCCTGATGATTTCATTTTGTACAAACACACTTTGGAACTTTTTGTTTAGTGTTTCACACATTTCCTTTTCATTTTCCCTGAATTTATTTCCCATTTTCAACCTCTGAATATTATCTTTACCTGCAATATGTTATGAATTTATAGAATAGACCTGGCTCTGTTTTACATTTGTCTGCAATCCCTTTTTCAAAATTTCTTTCTGCCTCTCTTCTCACTGCCGTGTAGTTGTTTCTCGCATCTTTGTATCGCTGGTATGTTTAGGGGTTTGGCCTCTTTCTGTATCGATTCCATTTTTTTGTCTTTTGGTCTCTGGCCCTCTCGCAATTTCTGTTGAACCAATCCTGTTTCCTAGTACTGCATCTCTCTTTTGGCATGAATGTTTGTGTGCCTTCATCATATATTTTGCAAAATTTGTGTTACGGACCCGAGCCCGACGTCCGAGCACGGAGCAGTGACGACCGCGCCATCTGTGGGTCGGCTCCCGAAACCCCCTCCAAATGGACGACGACACCTGGTGAGGACGAAGTGTACCGGCCACAAGGGCCAGTTTCCAGTCCCGTTCAGCTCACAACACCGCCGCTGCTGACCTCTGGTGAGGTGGTGCTCAGACGACAACGCCATCTATGGAGTGGATATGTCGGGCGTTTGTGTCCGAGCCTGTAAGTGAGGTGCTTTAGTGTGTCCCTGATATTGATGACGTGTCTGCTTACAGAGTCGACCTGGGACTGCTGTAAGGGAAGATGAGTCAGTCTACCCAAGGCAGCCGTCCCCATACCTTGTGCTTTGCTGCAGCAGCTGTGAGTCGCCTCCCGGAGGAACACTGTGGTGTTACCCTGCCAGTGAAGTGGCAGTAGAAGGATTGTCGTACCCGGGACCGACTGCTGGAGACGATTGACCACTGGGGTATTGAGGACAGGAGAGTGATTTGTGGTATCACACGAGGCTCCTGACTAGGGCGCTACCCTAGTATCGCTCGTGGAGTGGCCTGACCAGCGTTGCTGATCCGGAACCTGCCAGCTGTTCTGCTGGACTTGTGGTTGATGGCCTCCACGGCGGTGCCCCAGTGGAACTGTGTTTTGGCTGGCCTGTGTCTGGGGTAGACTCAGCTTGATAGAAGGATTCGTCAAGAGACCACGAAAGCACCGAGGACTTGGCACCGAGAGGATCCCGCGTCTTCAGGAGAAGACAACCATGTATATACTTCCCTTGTGTAGTGTTAATACCCCTCCCCCTGTGTAACTTTTATATATTACTTATTGGTGAAGGTAATTATAATCTTAAGTTTTTGCCTTTCTTTCCCTTCCCCTTTTATTTTACTTGCGTCACGGATCTCATCCCTTGAGAGCCACTACTGGCTTGGGGCCGGATACCCTTCCTCTAATAACATCAGAGTACGAACCCAGTTGCGACCCGAGAGGGCCGTAACAATTTGGCATACATCTCTTACTTCCTTGCCTAGCAACAAGTCTGTCCAACTATACCCATGAAAAAAATTTCTAAGTTCCCTATAGCGTCCTCTCTTGAAACTGGGTACAGTGAAACAGTAAACTCATTCTCTACTAATTATATCGCATAGTGTATTTAATGTCCAAGAGGACGTGATCACTCTTTCCCAAGGGAGGAAGGTACTGTATGTCAAATACCTCCTATTCTTTCCTGGTGAATACTAGTTCCAGTACTGATGGAACATTCCCTTGCCTCATTCTTGTGGCCTGCTTGATATGTTGATACATGAATGTCTCCAAGATGAGGTTTACAAATCTGCCTGTAAAATTTCCTCTGTTCTTGCTTCATAGGCCTCCCAGTCTATTACCTTAATGTTGAAGTCCCTCAGTACCAACAATTGGGATTTATCATTGTCAGCTCTTACCATAATCTCTCTCATGACCATTATGAGGCCTTGTTTGTCATCCAGTTCTTCCTTTGTCCATGTGTTGCTTGCTGGTGGGCTGTAGGCATTTAAAATTATAAGCTTATCTTGATTCCAGAGCTGCAATGCCATATGTCAATATCTCGAGGGTTTTCAAATATTAATACTCTTACCTTCAGGTGTTCTTTCTCCAGCACAGCCACTTCTCCCCCACTTCATAATTTTCTTGTCATGTCTCCAAACTGAGTAGCCCCTTGGGAATACGACCTCACTTGCATTTCTCCTACCCTAGTGGTTTTGGACGTTCCCCGGGAGCTAGCGGGAGCGTGCAGTAATACTGAAAAGTGTAGACTCTTCAACTTTGTCACCTTAATTCTCGTCCAAGGTTTTTCAATTTTGTATCAATGTGTTCACATTAGAATGCTCTACAGAACTCAAAGCAAATAAACTAAAAAAGCCCAGCTTATCACCCGCAGCAAACAGAGAAAGTGAGAGAAAGTTACCCGGGAGTGCACTAGAGCGATAAAATGTGTTCTCTCCCTTCACTTTTGTAACCTCAATTTTCGTCCTAGGTCTTTCATTTTGGTATCATTGTGTTCGCAATAAAATTCCCAACACGAGTATATGCATATATTGTCAAAAACCGTGGTCATACCACCCACCGACGTGATGAAAGCAGGTGATGAGAGCATGGAGGAGCGCCGGGCCGTCCATTAGAGCGCGCGTTAATATTGAGAAGTGTATACTCTTTTCAACTGTCACCTTAATTCTCATCCTAGGTTTTCCAATTTGATATCAATGTATTCGCAATAGAATTCTCTACACGATTAAATGCATGTGAAGTTCGAAAGCCCGGTGTACCACCCGCACAAAGCAGACAAAGTGAGAGTGTGTTACCCGGGAGTGCTAAAGAGCAATGAAATGTGTACACTCTTTTCACTTTCGTCACTTCAATTCTCGTCTTGGGTCTTTCATTTCTGTATCACTGTGTTCCCAATAGAATTCCCTAAAGGTGTATATGCAAATATAAAGTCCAAAAGCCGACGTACCACCCACAGCAAACAGAGAAAGTGACGGTGCGTTACCCCAGTGAGCGCTAACCCTTGTGTGGCTCCGGGCTATTTAGCATTTGTTACCCACAGGCGCATAAAAAAAAAAAATCTTTTTCTTCCTAACCTGTTAAGTCGTGTTCCTTGACCACGAGAAAAAAAAATCAATTGTACTTACCGACGACGTAATCGAGCCGAGAAGAGGGGAGATGACGTCACTATTCAACCCATCCTCCGAATTGACAGTTCGATTTAATACTAAGTGTAATAAGTACACTTTCTTACTGTCAAACAGTGCAAAATTGCACTTATAGGGCTGTTACATTTACCCAACTCCCTCCCCCGATTTAATCCCCCTCGTTTTCTGTTAAGACATTTAGAATTATCGGATGAAGTTTTCAATTTCAATCTGCAATGCACCAGTTTTAAATATCAGGAACTTCTTTTTCAGGTTTATTAACAATATAGATTTTATACAAAATTTTAAAGTATCCTTAGTTACTTTACAATTTATTGATATATTTTAGTTTTATTTTATTAGTTTTATAAAACTGTAATATCAATAGAGCTATAGGTTAAGTACTAATTGTAATTAAACCATAAAATTATCATCTTCAAAAACTAAGACGGTTAGGTGAGGTTGTGGTTTTCTATTCAGTTTTTCAGGTAAACTCAAATATTCACAATATATTTGACAGTACGATTTAATACTAAGTAAAAATAAGTACAATTCTTAACTGCTATGAATAGTACATAATTGCACATATTTTCTTCTTACATTTACCACCCCATTTTTGGAGGACGGGCTGCACTATTTGCATGTTTGCTCATGCACGGTGCGTCCCAGAGGCATCGCGTGTGGTCTTCAAGCAGCCAGAGTTGCCACGAATTTATTTTCGCGTCATTATTTACAGTGTCTAGGCCTATTTTATTAGCAATAATAGTCACTAATTGTGTTGCACATAATGTTACATCACAGTCATTGTCAATAAATGTTGCATACATCGAGTATACACATGAGCACACAAATGTTTTCCATTATGCCATTAAATTATGTAATCACAATGTTCATTTTTATATGTACACACAAGCATGCACTAGGTACAGGTTTTTGCACTATTATTGCACATTTAGAATTCTTGGAGTGAGTGGTAGTCGTTGAAGCAGTCGACAGCACACAATGCAACTGCACACGCTTAACACCATGTTTGCACCATTTTACGTTTCCGTTTTCTCCTTTTTGTTGTTTTACATACTAGGCATTCACGTTGGCCTATTGCACGCTTTCCAGCTGGTGGCAAATTTTTTAGTCTGTGTTGCTGAAAGGCATCTATGTGAGCGAGCCTGGGTGTTGCAGCATGCTGCATCACTGGGTTCATGATTGGTCTTTATATGCCAGGGATACACACATGAGCACACAAATGTTTACCAAACTTTTTTGTTAACAAACGTTACCAAACTTTGCTAATAACTGTGATGCAAGTGTAAAAGTAAATGCCCAGAAACTAGGTTTATGTCCAGTTTTCACCAGATACATATTATAGTAGTTCAACATGCTCATGTCAACAAGATGGAAAAACACTTTGTCTATTTCAATGTCAGCCTTATCAATCAAACGCATGTTGATATTATAGTCAAGAACACAATCTGGCTTATATACTGGTTCTTTCGTTACACGGTTCACCTTGCCACCGTTCGCCACTGTACCCTCATTAACACTTTCGCCCGGGCATGATGCAGCATTGCGTCATCCGTTTACTGGCGGTAATACCGGGGATGACGCAGCATTGCGTCATCCACTTTAAATAATCGCCAAAAATCAGGTTTTTATCCGATTTTTTTGGGACTGGTTTTAAAATGTGCGCCGATGTCTTCCCATTTTCGTTGTTGAGCCTCATGGCCCTCAGGTGGCTTGGCACACGATGTCGGCCCATTGTTTTCGCTCCACTGTTGTGACCAATGTCGCCTCCCCTCACATCTCAAACGTGTGAACATTTCGTCTATTTTCCGTGGCTATATTTCTTACTGCGGCTTTAGAAACTATCTACGCTTACTCCACGATGGATAGTGATCATGAACAAGGCCCTTCCAGGAAGAAAATTGTGAAAGAAAGGCTTGAAAAGGAAGGGAATTGGGAGTGTAGCTGGAAGGCGTCTGAGCGCTCACTCGCGGCTAACGCGTGGCCCGTCTTCAACTCGGCGGTTGGAGCGTGACCAGGTTTTTTATTTTATATGCTAATGTTCTTCTAGAGAATTCTATTGCGAACCCATTGAGACCAAAATAAAAGATCTAGGACAAAAATTGAGGTGACCAGAGTGAAAATAGTGAAAACATTTTATCGCGTTTGCTCACTCCTGGGTAACTCATTCGCACTTTCTCTGTTTGCTGCGGGTAATTAGCCGGGCTTTTGGAGTTTATATGCATTTAGTGCTGTAGAGAATTCTATTGCGAACACAATGATACCAAATTTAATCTCGTAGGACGAGAATTAAGGTGACAAAGTTGAAGAGTATACACTTTTCAGAATTTACGCGCTCCCGTGACACCCTGGGTCCCATATCGCACAGTTGAAGGGTGGCGCGCGGGGTACGCCAAAGTGTTAACGGTTGTCAGCATGTTCACTTCTCTCTTGTCTTTCCACCGAACCGAGAGTATTTGATCACATTTCCGTAGCTGGCACTCGCCAAATGCAAGTCAACCGTCAAACACTGGCATTTCCCTTCTTCGTGCCCTTACTGTGCCAACCAATCCGGTTCTATTTTCAATCAAGAACTTAGCTAGCAATGTACTTTTTTAGTAATTATCTGTGAACAAGATGTGGCCCTTGTTCATCCATGGTGTTATCAGTGACTTCATCACACTACCCGAGAAACCATGTTTGTCGTTACCGGGAATGTCTACATCACTAGCTGAATACAGAATCATGTGTAACACGTACCCTGTTTCACAATCACACAGTACAAAGAATTTCAATCCAAATCTGTTTCGTTTGGAGGGAATATACTGCTTGAATGAAACACGTCCTATGAAAAGTACAAGGGATTCGGCAATCACCAGCTTCTGTGCTGGTACGTAAAAATCTCTGAACTTTCCAATCACTTCATTCATATAGTGCCTCACTCGTCAAAGTCTGTCATCCTCTGTCCGGTCCTCTTTACTTGCAAAATGCAGACACCTGAGGAGTATCTGAAACCTGTCTCGGGACATATATTTCCCGAAGAAAGGGGTTGGAACAGTCAGATCTTTACTCCAGTAATCTGTGATAGCGTGTATCACAGTGCTTCATCAACATACATGCTGCTAAAAACACACACATTTCACCTACAGTGGTGGTTTTCCAACGTTGCAATCGTGAAAATTCTGTTCTCTCTCTTGTAATGAGACGAGCCACATGAAGGTTCGTTTCGTGTACAATATATTCCATGAGCGGCTCATCATAGAATGCTGTAAAATAATCCAATTCACTCGTATCCTCTCCATTATCAGGGGAAAAGCTCTCTAATCCCAATGTCTTTATTGTCAAAGGCAGGAATTCGATGCCAAACCAGCACCATCACTTCACATTATTACACCTGGTGTCCTGCGAGACACAACAGGGGTACGACGGCGAGGAACCGATGCACACCGTGGACCAGGAGCTGAAGCCTGTCTACGCACAGTACAGCCGCTACGTGCATGTGAGGTGGAAACACGTGAACATGAGGCTCTTGGTGCCTCATGTTGTTCCATGCGGTGACGCTTGGCTGGACGAGATGCTGTTGACGCGACAAATTCTCGCCCAGTAACACCACTGGTACTGGCACCAGGGTCGGTAACACTATGTTCCGATTCCACTTCACTAAAACCAGAAAGTCACACCTTTCTCTGACTCGTCACCAAAAATATCCTCAGACTCCAAATAAGCACAGGAACTGTGTGGTCGAGGGTGAATTGGAGTAGACACTGGGCGAGGTGGCATGGGTGAGCGTATCGGCCTCGCCATGGGAGGCAGCTGTATCTCATTTTCACTGTCCGTGCTATCATCAACGGTCACTTGTGTGTAGTCTTTATCAATGTCAGTCATCAAAATCACTTTCCTCACCATCAGAAAATAATTCAGTGGTTATTTGCTCTTGGGCGAGTGATTGCGTGGTGCACGCAGGGAAGTGTTCGGCCGTGCGCTCGACATGGTGGCTGCTGGGTAACTGACGCCTCGCACGTGATGGTAGCGTGAGCCAGATTTTTTTACAAAATGGCGGCTGTTTACTAAAGCCTCTGGGTAGCGTATGGGGGGGCCCCCTTTACCCCGTGGGCCTTTCAAATCTTGCGCGGTTCAATACATCATATGATGTGGAGCGCAAGTAACCAAGTCACGCAACACATTTTGCGCAATTAAAGGGCTAATAAAGAGCAATAAAATGTATTTTCTCTTTTCAACATTATTACCTCAATTCTCATCCTAGGTCTTTCATTTTGGTATCAATATGTTTACAATGAAAATCCCTACAGGTGTATTTGAGCTGAATTATATCCTTCAACTCCTTGAATATTATATCCTTAATATTTTCGATCTCACTCCATCTATGTTGATATATACTACTTTCAGGAACATGTTCCCCTTACCATTGTTCTTTACAGTCCCTTCCTTTAATGATTTAGTTGCTTCATCTTTATGCACCATTTCACAAGCTTTCCAGTCCCTGACACTTTGTAGAAAAAATTCCTTTCTTCATTTCTATCCTCATTCAGACATTTCGCTTCAATGAGGTTCATTTTCAGCTCTTCTCTGTCCTCTTTTGAAAGGTATCGTCTAATTGACCAAGTTTGCCATCCTTGTCACATTGCAATTTTCTGGTATTCTGAAGCACTTCTGTCATATACTTCACCCCATTAAACATCACCCTTAAGGGGCGGTTCTTGTCTTTCACATTTTCCTATCCTCCTAAAATCACTAACATGCTCCTTTGAATTTAGGCCTTCTCCTAATCCTACTATTTTTTCTATAATTTTCATCTCTTTTGCTGCTCTGTCCACCCTAGATGAAATTTCCTAGGTAGGACCAACCTGGTATAGCTACGGGGAGCCTGCAGGTCTTGCCCAGAAAATGTTGTTTCATTACATTCAAATTATTATTATTATTATTATTATTATTATTATTATGGGGGGAGGGGTCAGTAATATTCAATAGTGTGCATGTGTATATATGTATTTGTGTGCATGTGTGTAATATGTATTTGTGTGCGTGTGTGCTCATTTTATTGCTCCTGCGCACTCCCATGTAGCACGCTCCAGAACTGGGACCTGGGACCAGAACTGAGGTAACAAAGTTGAAACGAGCATACCCATTTTATTGCTCTTTATTAGTGCTCATGCAGGTAACGCTGTCACTTTGTTTGCTGTGGGTGGTACGCTGGGTATTTGGA
Source organism: Procambarus clarkii (assembly GCF_040958095.1). Lineage (NCBI taxonomy): Eukaryota > Metazoa > Arthropoda > Malacostraca > Decapoda > Cambaridae > Procambarus > Procambarus clarkii. The sequence continues at coordinate 22,172,723 of NC_091189.1, forward strand.
CTTTATATTTGCATATACTCCTGTAGGGAATTCTATTGCGAACACAATACCAAAATGAAAGACCTAGGGTGAGAATTGAGATGTCCAAAGTGAAGAGTGTGAAGTGAAGAGTGTGAAGTGAAGAGTGTGAAGTGAAGAGAGTGAAGTGAGAGAACTTTTGCCCGCTCCCAGGTAAGATGCTCTCACTTTCTCACCGGGCTTTTGGGATTTATATTCATTTAGTCCTGTAGAGAATTCTATTGCAAACACATTGATACCAAATTGAAAAACCTAGGACTAGAATTGAGATGACAAAGTTGAAAAGAATACACAATTTTCAGAATTACCATGCTCTCTAATGTAATGAGAGACGCCTTGAGGTGACGCAGCGTGCTCTCTTGTAACCGCGGCCTGTTATCACCACATCGGCGGGTGAAGATCGCTGCTGTTTTTTACATTATATGCATATACTCCTGTTGGGAATTCTATTGCGAACACATTTATAAAAAAATGAACGACCTAGGACGAGAATTGAGTTGACAAAACTGAAAAGAGTAAAATTTTATCACTCGTGCGCTCCCAGGTAACTTTCTCACTTTCTCTGTTAGTTGCAGATAAGCTGGGCTTTTGGAGTTTATATGCATTTAGTCCTGCAGAGAATTCTATTGCGAACACATTGATACCAAATTGAATATCTTAGGACGAGAATTGAGCTGACAAAGTTGAAAAGATTATACACTTTTCAGAATATACCGTGCTCTTCCTCGCACTCCCGCGGAACGCCTAAACCCACCTGGGGTAGTGGGGCGCTCGGGGGCCCAGAGCGCCAAAGTGTTAAGGGCTCCCTGGAAACCCCCATTGGGAATTGAGGATCATTGGTCTGATGGAGGAGACTGCAGAGTTCCACTCTCTTCGTGCAAGTAGTATTTGTAGTTGAAATGGCCCGTAGACCGTCCGTTTTGCTTTATTTCTACGGATGCTCTATGGGGCCATGTGTTTTCGTTACAAATAGCAGGGAAAAACACTATTGAACCATGTGTTTTCATTACAAATGGCAGGGGGACATTATGGGGTCATGTGTTTTTGTTGCCCTAGTAGAATTTCGCTCCTGTCCGTGTCCTTTTTCCAAATTGCACTGTACTCTTAGATACTTTTTCGATGGACGCTCTATGGGGGCCAGGGGTTAAAGTGGTTTTGCATGGGAGCCACAATTTTGTGCATTAAAATACAATACTGGAAAATACATCAAATACTTTATGCATTTAAAATAATTCCAACAAATAATTGATCATTTAGAAAGTAAATACGAACCTGAAGCTCTATTCCCGAGATTCCTTCCTGCTCTGCTTGCGCGGTAACGCGCCTCTTGTGCAAGACTGTAGCGTGAAGCCTGTCCAGAGTATGCCCAAGTGTCAGATCTAATGCAGTTACGTCCCCCAATCCTAGGGACCATTCTTCACTCAATAACCATTTGTACACACACTCGTGAAGACCCAAATCCAGCTGTCAGAATAAATATACATTTATTGAAAAGTACGGTGTAACAGTTTAATGTAAATTGGAAAATTGGCTAAATTATTTACTACAGCAGTACAACAAATTTTAGACATTACAATTATAAAACTCGGCCAAACAAACCTTTACCTGATTAAGGTAAAAGATATATACATATATATATATATATATGTTGTACCTAGTAGCCAGAATGCAGTTCTTGGCCTATTATGCAAGAGGCAATTTGCCTAATAAGTCAAGTTTTCCAGAATTTCAATATTTTTCTATTTTTTTCTTTTGAAATGATAAAGCTATTCATTTTATTATGTAGAGCTAATTTTTTTTTTAATTTGAGTTGAAACTAACGTAGATATATGACCGAATCTAACCAACCCTACCTAACCTAACCAATGTTAACCTAACCTACACTAACATAACTAAATCAATAATTTATGTTCTTAATATAATAATAATATTTAAAATAAACCAATGGGAAGTAATTTATTGAAAATAAAGCAAATCACTCGGCCTATTAGGCAAATTGGGCCTTGCATAGTAGGCTGAGATGTGCATTCTGGCTACTAGGTACGACATATGTATGTATGTATGTATGTATGTATGTATGTATGTATGTATGTATGTATGCATGCATGCATGTATGCATGCATGCATGTTGAATATGACCAAAAAGGTAAGATAAATAATTCTAACAAATTTTCTCATGTTTTCTTTTTGTTTTCCTTCACTGTCGGTGGTAATAAAAATATCAATTCTCCAAAATTTTACACACAGATTCATTGAATTTATACTCATTTTGGGTGAGGTGATATGGTACAAAGTTTTGGGTGAGGTGAACAAATTTATGACAAACATAAGACAACACGAAACAATGGGTATAAATTGGATATGAGAACTGCTGAAGGCCTATTGGCCAATATTTCCTCTTGTTGCTTCCATTTGCTGGTGTTGACTTTTTGATGTGTAGTGCCTCACTGATCTCGAGCCGCCTGCTATTACTGTACCTATCGATGATTTGTGTCGTTTGTTAAGATTTCTCTGGTGATGGTCTGGTTGTGAGAAGAGATTATATGTTCCTTGATGGAGCCCTGTTGCTTATGCATTGTTAATCGCCTGGAAAGAGACTACGTTGTCTTGCCTATATACTGAGTTCTTTGGGGCTTACAGTTCCAAAGTGGGCATTTAAAGGCATAGACGACGTTGGTCTCCTTTAAGGCGTTCTGCTTGGTATCTGGACAGTTTTTCACGAGTAGATTGGCGGTTTTTTTGGTTTTATAATAAATTGTTAATTGTATTTTCTGATTTTTGTCTATAGGGGTTAGGTTCCTATCAACAATAACTTTCAGAACCCTTTCCTCTGTTTTATAAGCCGTCGAAAAGAAGTTCCTGTAAAATACGTAGAAGCAAATAAAATATATTTAGAACTGTGTGCAGAAAATGAACAAAAACATATTTGCAGCAACTCGCATCCTGCCCCGGGCGCCCTACCAGCCCCAGGGGCGTACGTCACGGGCGACCAGGGAATGATGACGTCACGCCCGAACTTACGGACCTCATAGCAGCCAAAGTACGTATTACGTACGTGCTGAATTATATCTTGCAACTCCAAAGTTTTTGACCTCACTCCATCTATGTTGGTATATACAATTGTCAGGAACATGTTCCCTTTCCCTTTGCTCTTTACTCCCCCCCTTCCACTACTGATTTTGTTGCCTTGTTTCATGTACCATTTCACAAGCTTTCCAGTCCTTGACACTTCATAGAAAAAAGAATTTGTGTCTTCATTTCTATCCCCATTTAGAGATTTTGCTTCAAATAGGTTCATTTTCAGCTTTTCTCTGTCCTCCTTTGAAAGGTCTTGTCTTATTGACCAAAGTTTGCCAACCTCATCATTCTGCAATTCCCTGGTATTTCTAAGCACTTCCGTCATGTTTTTCATTCCATTAAACATCACCCTTATGGGGCGGTTCTTTTCTTTCTCATATTTTCCTATTCTTCAAAAATCACTGACATTTTCCTTTGAGCCTTTTCCTAAACCTACTATTTTCTCTATGATTTTCATATCTTCTGACTGACTTCTATCTGCAGTGTTTTGTGCTAGTTTACTGTTGGTAACCAGTTCTTTCCTAATTGCTTGCCTAATTTCTGCTTCTTGTTGGTTATTTCTGATTTTGACTTCTGAACACACTTCTTTGATTGTCTCTCTTTTACAACTTGTGCATACGTCCCTTATTTCTTCTTTATACTTCTCTAGTTCTTTATTAGCCTCCTCTATTTGAGTTGCCAATGAAGTTTCTCTCTGCATCTCCTTGCCTAACTCCATATTAGCCCTCAGGCTCCCTTGGAGTTGCTCACCATGAGTATTTTCTTGTTAATTTCTTCAAATTCACTACTCATCACTTTCCATGCCTCATTATCCTTTAATAGTTCCTTGAGTTCCTCCTGCATCCTTACCTTATCAGTCAAGCTGGAAATTCAGCACCCGCAGGCACAACAAGGTAAATACAACTAGGTGAATACACTATATAGTGTGTGTGTGTGTGTGTGTGTGTGTGTGTGTGTGTGTGTAATTACCTAAGTGTAGTTACAGGATGAGAGCTACGCTCGTGGTGTCCCGTCTTCCCAGCACTCTGTCATATAACGCTTTGAAACTACCGACGGTCTTGGCCTCCACCACCTTCTCACGTAACTTGTTCCAACCGTCTACCACTATTTGCGAAGGTGAATTTTCTTATATTTCTTCGGCATCTGTGTTTAGCTAGTTTAAATCTATGACCTCTTGTTCTTGAAGTGCCAGGTCTCAGGAAATCTTCCCTGTCGATTTTATCAATTCCTGTTACTATTTTGTACGTAGTGATCATATCACCTCTTTTTCTTCTGTCTTCTAGTTTTGGCATGTTTAATGCTTCTAACCTCTCCTCATAGCTCTTGCCCTTCAGTTCTGGGAGCCACTTAGTAGCATGTCTTTGCACCTTTTCCAGTTTGCTGATGTGCTTCTTAAGATATGGGCACCACACAACAGCTGCATATTCCAGCTTTGGCCTAACAAAAGTCGTAAACAATTTCTTTAGTATTTCTCCATCCATGTATTTAAAAGCAATTCTAAGGTTAGAAAGTGTAGCATAGGCTCCTCGCACAATGTTCTTAATGTGGTCCTCGGGTGACATTTTTCTATCTAAAACCACCCCTAGATCCTTTTCTTTATCAGAATTATTTAAAGATTTCTCACATAATATATAGGTTGTGTGGGGTCTATGTTCTCCTATTCCACATTCCATAACATGACATTTATTAACATTAAATTCCATTTGCCAAGTGGTGCTCCATATACTTATTTTGTCCAGGTCTTCTTGAAGGGCATGACAATCATCTAAATTTCTTATCCTTCCTATTATCTTAGCATCATCAGCAAACATGTTTATATAATTCGGTATACCAACTGGTAGATCATTTATGTAGACAATAAACATCACTGGTGCAAGAACTGAACCCTGTGGTACTCCACTTGTGACATTTCTCCATTCAGATACATTGCCTCTGATTACTGCCCTCATTTTTCTATCAGTCAGAAAATTTTTCATCCATGATAGAAGCTTACCTGTCACCTCTCCAATATTTTCCAGTTTCCAGAACAACCTCTTATGTGGAACTCTGTCGAAAGCCTTTTTTAGGTCCAGATAGATGCAATCAACCCAACCATCTCTTTCCTGTAATATCTCTGTGGCTCGATCATAGAAACTGAGTAAATTCGATACACAGGATCTTCCAGATCGAAAACCATACTGTGTCTGATATTATATCATTTCTCTCCAGGTGTTCTACCCATTTAGTTTTGATTAGTTTTTCCAATATTTTGACTATTACACTTGTCAATGATACAGGTCTATAATTAAGGGGGTCTTCCCTGCTGCCACTTTTGTAGATTGGAACTATGTTAGCCTTTTTCCACACATCAGCTACAGCTCCTGTACACAGGGATGCCTGAAAAATCAGTTGAAGTGGAATGCTGAGCTCAGGTGCACATTCTCTCAGAACCTATGGTGAAACTCCATCTGGACCAACTGCTTTGTTCTTACTTAGCTCCTTGAGCATTTTTTCCACTTCGTCTCTAGACACCTCTATGTGCTCTATGTTGTTCTCTGGAATTCTTATTGTGTCTGGTTCCCTAAAGATTTCATTTTGTACAAACACACTTTGGAACTTCTCGTTTAGTGTTTCACACATTTCCATTTCATCTTCCGTGAATCTATTTCCCATTTTCAACCTCTGAATATTATCCTTTACCTGCAATTTGTTGTTTATGAATTTATTGAATAGACCTGGTTCTGTTTTACATTTGTCTGCAATCCCTTTTTCAAAATTTCTTTCTGCCTCTCTCCTCACTGCCGTGTAGTTGTTTCTCGCATCTTTGTATTGCTGGTATGTTTGGGGGTTCGGCCTCTTCCTGTATCGATTCCATTTTTGTGTCTTTTGGTCTCTAGCCCTCTCGCAATTTCTATTGAACCAATCCTGTTTCCTAGTTCTGCATCTCTGTTTTGGTATAAATTTTTTTGTGCCTTTATCATATATTTCACAAAACTTGACATACATCTCATTCACTTCCTTGCCTAGCATCAAGTCTGTCCAATTATACTCACTAAAAAAATTTCTAAGGTCACCATAATGACCTCTCCTGAAGTCTGGTTTTTCAACTGCTTCAACCTCCTTATTTTCTTCCAGCTTATAACGCATTGCATACTTTATTCCCAAAAAGACATGGTCACTTTTACCCAAGGGAGGAAGGTACTGAATGTCAAATATCTCTTCCTCCTTCCTGGTAAATATCAAATCTAGCATGGAGGGAACGTCCCCTTCCCTCATCCTCGTAGCTTGTTTAACATGTTGATACAAGAATGTTTCCAGGATGAGGTCTACAAATTTACAGGTCCAAAAATCTTCTGTTTTAGCTTCATATGCTTCCCAGTCTATGGATTTCAAGTTGAAGTCACCGACTATCAACAGTCGTCATCTATCGTTATCCGCTCTCGCTATAATCTCTCTCATTATTGTTACAAGACCTTCACATTTACTATCTAGCTCCTCCTTTGACCATGTGCTGCTTGGCGGTGGACTATATGCATTTATTATCATTAGTTTATCATCCTCATAGCAGAACTCTAATGCTATTATGTCAACTTCTTGTGGATTGGCAGTCATTATTTCGTTCACCTTTAGGTGTTCTTTTACCAGCACAGCAACGCCACCGCCTTTCCTAATTTTTCTGTCCCGTCTCCAAATTGAGTAGCCCCTTGGGAATATGACCTCATTTAAAATTACATCTTCAAGTTTTGTCTCCGTGAGTGCAACAATGTCTGGTGTCTGCAGCTGTATTACATCACTTAACTCCAGTATCTTCGATCTCACTCCATCTATGTTGGTGTATGCAATCTTCAGGAACTTGTTCCCCCTCGCCTTATTCTTCACTCCCCCTCTCTCTATTGATTTTGTTGGTTTGCCTTTATGTACCACTTTACTGGTCTGCCTACCCCTATCACTTTGTAGAAAAAAGAACTTATTTCTTCTTCATTCCTGCTCTCATTTAAATGTTTTGCCTCGGCGAGGTTCAGTTTCAGCTTCTCTCTATCTTCTTTTGAAAGATCTCGTCTTAACGACCACCCATTCCCATCCTCATCACTTTGCAATTTTCTAGCATTCCTTAGTACTTCTTCCATCTGTTTGGCACCGTTTAGAGTGATCCTCAATGGTCGATCTTTCCCTTTTACGTACCTGCCTATTCTCCTGTAGTTGCACACATTCTCTATGGTTGTAAGACCTTCTACGAGGCCAACAATTTTATCTACTACTTTAGTTTCTTCTACAGCTCTTTCTGACCTAGATGGTATCGCCTTTTCTTTGCAACCAAAAATGATCAGGGACTTACTCAAATCAACTGTGTTTTGCACCAACTTCGGGTTAGATGCCAATTCTTTCCTCACTTCTAGCCTAATGTTTGTTTTATCTTGGTTGCTGCAGTGTTTGACTTCCTTTACTGCTTCTTCTATTTTTTCCTTCTCCTAGGCCACTTGTGCATAAGTGAGTTGCATATCTTTCTTGCACTGTTCTATTCCCTGTGTAACTTCCTCCATCTGTGCTGACAAAAGCTGTTTCTCCTGTTGAATTTCCTTGCCTAACCTATTGTAGTCATTTATGTTTAAATTTACTTTCACTTCTTCCATAGCTATTTTTAAGAGTTTATTTTCTTCTTCCATTGCTTTGCGATTTGTTTCCAATTGATTCTTATCCTTGCACAAGTTTTTCAGTAAACCCTCAAGACATCCAACTTTGCTATTTAAATGGTCATTACTTTTCAATTTACTAGTTATTTCGACATGAGAGTTAGTATAGAATCTAATTTTACCAACTTGTTGTATAGACTGGTTATATCAATGCTTTCTTCATTGAATCCAGCAAAATCAAGGTCTGTTTTGCATTTCCTCTTGCCGGCGGCCATCTTGAATGTTCTCTGCACTGGAAACACTAGGGGAACTTTTTCTCATCCAATTTTTCACTTCCCTTGGCACATTCCTGTTATCTCACCTATTTTTCAAGAGCACTATACCTTTATGTTCTCTGGGACACCACTCACTACCATCAACCTGTACTACAATACTTAGGATTGTTGAAATATGCTGGAGCTCCTCTGCTGCAAGTGTTGACCCTAGGGGTGTCACCTTTTGAATGTGAATGTGAAGGTGTGTGTAATTACCTAAGTGTAATTACCTAAGTGTAGTTACAGGATGAGAGCTACGCTCGTGGTGTCCCGTCTTCCCAGCACTCTTTGTCATATAACGCTTTGAAACTACTGACGGTCTTGGCCTCCACCACCTTCTCACTTAACTTGTTCCAACCGTCTACCACTCTATTTGCGAAGGTGAATTTTCTTATATTTCTTCGGCATCTGTGTTTAGCTAGTTTAAATCTATGACCTCTTGTTCTTGAAATTCCAGGTCTCAGGAAGTCTTCCCTGTCGATTTTATCAATTCCTGTAACTATTTTGTATGTAGTGATCATATCACCTCTTTTTCTTCTGTCTTCTAGTTTTGGCATATTTAATGCTTCTAACCTCTCCTCGTAGCTCTTGCCCTTCAGTTCTGGGAGCCACTTAGTAGCATGTCTTTGCACCTTTTCCAGTTTGTTGATGTGCTTCTTAAGATATGGGCACCACACAACAGCTGCATATTCTAGCTTTGGCCTAACAAAAGTCATGAACAATTTCTTTAGTATATCGCCATCCATGTATTTAAATGCAATTCTGAAGTTAGAAAGCATAGCATAGGCTCCTTGCACAACATTCTTTATGTGGTCCTCAGGTGATAGTTTTCTATCTAGAACCACTCCTAGATCTCTTTCTTTATCAGAATTCTTTAAAGATTTCTCACATAATATATAGGTTGTGTGGGGTCTATGTTCTCCTATTCCACATTCCATAACATGACATTTATTAACATTAAATTCCATTTGCCAAGTGGTGCTCCATATACTTATTTTGTCCAGGTCTTCTTGAAGGGCATGACAGTCATCTAAATTTCTTATCCTTCCTATTATCTTAGCATCATCAGCAAACATGTTCATATAATTCTGTATACCAACTGGTAGATCATTTATGTACACAATAAACATCACTGGTGCAAGAACTGAACCCTGTGGTACTCCACTTGTGACATTTCTCCATTCTGATACATTGCCTCTGATTACTGCCCTCATTTTTCTATCAGTCAGAAAATTTTTCATCCATGATAGAAGCTTACCTGCCACCCCTCCAATATTTTCCAGTTTCCAGAACAACCTCTTATGTGGAACTCTGTCGAAAGCCTTTTTTAGGTCCAGATAGATGCAGTCAACCCAACCATCTCTTTCCTGTAATATCTCTGTGGCTCGATCATAGAAACTGAGTAAATTCGATACACAGGATCTTCCAGATCGAAAACCATACTGTGTCTGATATTATATCATTTCTCTCTAGGTGTTCTACCCATTTAGTTTTGATTAGTTTTTCCAATACTTTCACTATTACACTTGTCAATGATACAGGTCTATAATTGAGGGGGTCTTCCCTGCTGCCACTTTTGTAGATTGGAACTATGTTAGCCTGTTTCCACCCGTCTGCTACGATTCCTGTACACAGGGATGCCTGAAAGATCAGGTGAAGTGGAATGCTGAGCTCAGATGCACATTCTCTCAGAACCCATGGTGAAACGCCATCTGGGCCAGCTGCTTTGTTCTTACCGAGCTCCTTGAGCATTTTTTCCACTTCGTCTCTAGACACCTCTGTGTTCTATGTTGTTCTCTGGAATTCTTATTGTATCTGGTTCCCTAAAGATTTCATTTTGTACAAACACACTTTGGAACTTTTCGTTTAGTGTTTCACACATTTCCTTTTCATCTTCCGTGAATCTATTTCCCATTTTCAACCTCTGAATATTATCCTTTACCTGCAATTTGTTGTTTATGAATTTATAGAATAGACCTGGTTCTATTTTACATTTGTCCGCAATCCCTTTTTCAAAATTTCTTTCTGCCTCTCTCCTCACTGCCGTGTAGTTGTTTCTCGCATCTTTGTATCGCTGGTATGTTTGGGGGTTCGGCCTCTTCCTGTATTGATTCCATTTTTGTGTCTTTCGGTCTCTAGCCCTCTCGCAGTTTCTATTGAACCAATCCTGTTTCCTAGTTCTGCATCTCTGTTTTGGTATAAATTTTTTTGTGCCTTTATCATATATTTCACAAAACTTGCCATACATCTCATTCACTTCCTTGCCTAGCATCAAGTCTGTCCAATTATACTCACTAAAAAAATTTCTAAGGTCACCATAATGTCCTCTCCTGAAGTCTGGTTTTTCAACTGCTTCAACCTCCTTAGTTTCTTCCAGCTTATAACGCATTGCATACTTTATTCCCAAAAAGACATGGTCACTTTTACCCAAGGGAGGAAGGTACTGAATGTCAAATATCTCTTCCTCCTTCCTGGTAAATATCAAATCTAGCATGGAGGGAACGTCCCCTTCCCTCATCCTCGTAGCTTGTTTAACATGTTGATACAAGAATGTTTCCAGGATGAGGTCTACAAATTTACAGGTCCAAAAATCTTCTGTTTTAGCTTCATATGCTTCCCAGTCTATGGATTTCAAGTTGAAGTCACCGACTATCAACAGTCGTGATCTATCGTTATCCGCTCTCGCTATAATCTCTCATTATTGTTATAAGACCTTCACGTTTACTATCTAGCTCCTCCTTTGACCATGTGCTGTAATTACCTAAGTGTAATTACCTAAGTGTAGTTACAGGATGAGAGCTACGCTCGTGGTGTCCCGTCTTCCCAGCACTCTTTGTCATATAACGCTTTGAAACTACTGACGGTCTTGGCCTCCACCACCTTCTCACTTAACTTGTTCCAACCGTCTACCACTATTTGCGAAGGTGAATTTTCTTATATTTCTTCGGCATCTGTGTTTAGCTAGTTTAAATCTATGACCTCTTGTTCTTGAAGTTCCAGGTCTCAGGAAGTCTTCCCTGTCGATTTTATCAATTCCTGTTACTATTTTGTACGTAGTGATCATATCACCTCTTTTTCTTCTGTCTTCTAGTTTTGGCATATTTAATGCTTCTAACCTCTCCTCGTAGCTCTTGCCCTTCAGTTCTGGGAGCCACTTAGTAGCATGTCTTTGCACCTTTTCCAGTTTGATTTGTGTGTGTGTGTGTGTGTGTGTGTGTGTGTGTGTGTGTGTGTGTGTGTGTGTGTGTGTGTGTGTGTGTGTGTGTGTGTGTGTGTGTGTGTGTACTATATAGAATATAGTCGTATTCCCAAGGGGCTATTCAGTTTGGAGACGTGACAGGAAAACTACGTAGGGAGGAGTGGCTGTGCTGGTGAAAGAACACCTGAAGAGTTAATATTTGAAAACCCCCGAGATATTGACATAATGGCATTGCAGGTCAGGAATCAGGGTAAGCTGATAATTTTAAATACCTACAGCCCACCAGCAAGCAACACGTGGACAAAGGTAGAACTGGATGACAAACGAGAGGGCCTCATAATGGTCATGAGATACTATTGTACAATCAGATAGAGATAAATCCTGTTAATACTGGGGGACTTCAGCTTTGAAGCAATAGACTTGGAGGCCTATGAAGCAAGAACGGAGGACTTTTGGACATGCAGATTTGTGAACCTCATTGTGGAGACATTCTTGAGACATTCAAGATATCATCTAGAAGAAAATTGGGACACTGAAACAAGTGATAAACTTTATTTAAAAATGAGGTCACTATGGGGCAACTTCAAAATTTTTTTAATGAGTAATTGGACAGACGTGTTGCTAGGCAGGGAAGTAAATGAAATGTATGCTAAATTTTGCAAAATATACGATATAGGCACACAAACATTCATACGAAAACAGAGATGTAGAGCCAGAAAACAGGATGGGTTCAACAGAAATTGCAAGAGGGCCAGAGACCAAAAGACAAATGGTCTTTTGGTCTCTGACCAAGCAACAAAATCATTAAAAGAAGGGGGTGTAAAGAACAAAGGGAAGAGGAACATGTTCCTAAAAATAGTATATACCAACATAGATGGAGTGAGATGAACAAATCAATATACTGTAGGAAGAAGCCAAACCCCCCTAAACATACCAGCGATACAAAGATGCGAGAAACAACTATACGGCAGTAAGGAGAGAGGCAGAAAGAAATATTGAAAATGGGATAGCAGATAATGTAAAACAGAACCGGGCCTATTCTACAAATTCATAAACAACAACTTGCAGGTAAAGGATAATATCCAGAGGTTGAAAATGGAAAACAGATTCACAGAAAATGAAAAGGAAATGTGGGAAACATTAAACGAAAAGTTCTAAAGTGTGTTTGTACAAAATGAAATCTTCAGAGAACCAGACAATAAGAATTCCAGAAAACATCATAGAGCATATAATAGGTGTCTAGAGATGAGGTGGAAAATATGCTAAAGGAGCTCAGTAAGAACAAAGCAGCTGGTCCAGATGGAGTTTCACCATGGGTTCTTAGAGAATGTCCATCTGAGCTCAGTATTGCACTTCACCTGATCTTTCAGGCATCCCTGTGTACAGGAGTGGTAGCAGATGTGTGGAAAAAGGCTAACATAGTTCCAATCTAACAAAAATGGCAGCAGGGAAGACACCCTCAATTATAGTCCTGTATCATTGACATGTGTACTGTATTAGTGAAATTATTGGAAAAAATAGAACTAAATGGGTAGAACACCTGGAGAGAAATTATATAATATCCGACAGACAGTATAGTTTTTCTATCTGGAAGATCCTGTGTATCGAATTTACTCAATTTCTATGATTGAGCCACAGAGATTTTACAGGAGTGATGGGTGGGTTGACCATCTATCTGGACCTAAAAAAGGCTTTCGACAGAGTTCCACATAACAGATTGTTCAGGAAACTAGAAAATATTGGAGGTGTGATATAAGCTAACACTGATGAAAAATTTTTACTGATAGAAAAATGAGGGCAGTAATCAGAGGCAATGTATCTGAATGGAGAAATGTCACAAGTGGAGTACCACAGGGTTCAGTTCTTGCACCAGTGATGTTCATTGTCTACATAAATTATCTACCAGTTTTTATACAGTTATATGAACATGTTTGCTGATGATGCTAAGATAATAGGAAGGATATGAAACTTAGATGATTGTCATGCCCTTCAAGAAGACCTTGACAAAATAAGTATATTGGAGCACCACTTGGCAAATGGAATTTAATGTGAATAAATGCCATGTAATGGAATGTGGAATAGGAGAACAGAGACCCCACACAACCTATAAATTAGGTGAGAAATCTTTAAAGAATTCTGATAAAGAAAGGGATCTAGGGGTGGTTCTAGATAGAAAACTGTTACCTGAGGACCATGTTAAGAACATTGTGCGAGGAGCCTATGCCACGCTTTCTAACTTCAGAATTGCTTTTAAATACATGGATGGCGAAATACTGAAGAAATGGTTCACGACTTTTGTTAGGCCAAAGCTGGAATATGCAGTGGTTGTGTGGTGCCCATATCTTAAGAAGCACATCAACAAACTGGAAAGATGCAAAGACATGCCACTAAGTGGCTCCCAGAACTGAAGGGCTAGAGCTACGAGGAGAGGTTAGAGGCACTAAATATGCCAAAACTAGAAGACAAGAAAAAGAGGTGAAATGATCATTATGTACAAAATAGTAACAGGCATTGATAAAATTGATAGGGAAGATTTCCTGAGACCTGAAACTTTAAGAACAAGAGGTCATAGATTTAAACTAACTAAACAAAGTTGACAAAGATATATAAGGAAATTCACTTTCACAGAGTGGTAGACGGTTGGAACGAGGTAAGTGAGATGGTGGTGAAGGCCAAAACCGTTGGTAATTTCAAAGCATTATATGACAAAGTGCTGGGTAGACGGGACACCACGAGCATAGCTCTCATCCTTTAACTACACTTAGGTAATTACACACACAAAATCCTGAATTCAAAGGAGCATATCCATGATTTTAGGAGGATAGGAAAATATGTGAAAGACAAGAACCACCCCTTAAGGGTGACATTTAATGGCGTGAAATGCGAGACAGAAGTGCTTCGGAATACCAGAAAATTGCAATGTGATGAGGATGGCAAACATTGGTCATTAAGACAAGACCTCTCAAAAGAGGACAGAGAAAAGCTGAAAACGAACCTCAGTGAAGCAAAATGTCTAAATGGGGATAGAAATAAAAAAGAATGGAATTCTTATTTCTACAAAGTGTCGGACTGGAAAGCTTCTGAAATGGTACAAAGACCAAGCAACAAAATCATTAAAAGAAGGGGGTGTAAAGAACAAAGGGAAGAGGAACATGTTCCTAAAAATAGTATATACCAACATAGATGGAGTGAGATGAAAAATATTGGAGTTGAAGGATATAATTCAGCTCAAAGTCCCAGATGTTGTTGCATTAACTACTTAACTGCGCTAACCGAGTATTCTCGGTCGGCAGGAAACTGCGCCAACCAAGAAAACTCTGATTTTTCGGTACCAATTCTAAATGTGTACGAGGTTGGTTGTGTAGGAAATGGACTCTTAGGACCTCTAGTGAGAGGCAGCCATCTTGAAAAAAATTCCCAGAATGCCCTGTTGGCTGGGTTAGTACTGAATGAGCAACCATGGGTGGCGCACGTGCCTCTGGCTCCCAAACACCTGTCCAACACAGTGTTGAAAGATAACGCTCTGTCGGTGAAATTCAAACCTTATTGTTTGAAGAACATAAGGGTCATAATATTGGTGAAGCTAGGTGCAATAAGGACCTAACACAAAAGGTCAGATGCAAGTGATACAGCACCTATGAGGACGATACAGCGAGCGTATCCAGTTGTAGCTCTGAGCATCACCCTTGCAATCCTATGCTATCTCCAATTTATTTAGATGATACATAGATGAATCGTTTTCTGCGTTCAGTGATGATCCATCTGATACAAGTAGCATAAATGAACAGTGTTAGCAGCTTTCATGGTGGTGTTTTCCATAGTTATTTTCAAGAATACCTAAATCTTTTCCTGACTGATGGACACTCTGAGGTTAGCTGAATCTCTTCCTGTGTGGGACCATACAAAGCGATCTTTTCAAGACTACCTTACAAATTGATCTTTTCCAATAATATTTTCAATACAGTGGCACCTCGGAATACGAGTGTCCCTGTATACGAGTTTTTCGGAATACGAGCAGGATTTGCTTGGAAAATTTGCCTCGGAAGGTGAGGAATCCGAGTTTGTTGATACGCGTATAGGCCGAACTAGCACGTGATGGTACGACAATCCGCGCTCGGTTTACCAGTGTCTTGCGCCCAGTGACTATCTTGCCCGAATTCTTCTCCAGGATTTTTAGTGTTTTGTTGGATTTTTGGTCATTTGACTATAAAAGGTGTCATTATATATCTTGCAATGGGTCCCAAGAAAGCCAGTGGTAAGGTTCAAGCCAAGAAATCGCATGTCAGGATGACAATAGAGGAAAAGCAAGAGATCATTCGGAAGCATGCAAATGGTACACATGTTGTTGAACTTTGTAGGCAGTACAACAAATCTACGTCAACGATATGCACAATACTTGCCAAGAAAAAGGACATCGAGTGCTAACGTGGCAAAAGGCGCAAAAGAAAATCGAGCAGTGAGCCACAACCAGGACATAGTAGTATGCAGGCAAAACGTGCTGGAGTGTGCACACCAGAGAGGTCCTCACTGCCTGATGTTATAATGGAAGGGAACTCCCCTTCCAAACAGTAACACCTCTCCTCCTCCTCATCTTCCATATGCCATCAGCAAGGGTAAGTAATAACTTGAACATAGTTTTATGATGTAGATTTAGATGAATTATGTATAAAATTTAGTTTGAAGTGAGGTTTTTGGGTAGTCAGGAACAGATTAATTCATTTCCCATTATTTCTTATGGGGAAATAACTTTGGTTTACGAGTTTTCGGAATACGAGCTGTCTCCAGGAACGGATTAAACTCTCAAACCGAGGTACAAATGTACTACCTTATGCTTTACAAGCTTGGCTACACACAACCTACAAGTACTAAAGCCAATGGCGTACTTGAGTGTGTTATTTGCAAGCGCACACAATGAAGAAACAGGAAGCGAAAATTTATCTGTACCTGGTGCACTGAGAGCGAAGTCACACTGTGTACCATGGACTACTTCGTTGATTATTACTTACTTCCGAAGTACTGAGTGTGTAATACAGTGTGTTACTGTGTGAAACTGTACATATTGTAATTTTAGTGAATTTTTAACAGGTAATATTGCGACAAACATTTATTGTGGACACATTACTGACATGTATCACAGTTCCATGGAACATTATGAATGTTTTACTGCATACATATTGTAAATGACACAAATATGCATCATATATGATAAAAAACAAACAAATAACACCGCATTGAAAATACATAAAACAAATAATTGAAAATATATTTGTGGCAACACCCTGAGCTTGAATGGCCTGCGTGACTGTGTCTGGGCGATTCACGCACGGGCGACCAGGCCCTGATGACGTCACAGCGTTCCATGTCCCCACAGCCAAAGTAAGTGGAATTTGGTATTTATTTTTACATAGATATGTTTAGGGAAGGGAATTTATCCTTTTACGAAGAAATTTTTTTTTTGGGAACACACTTTCATGCGCACCAGGGGGGAATTTCACAATAAACTCGGCGCAGCACAGTGGTTAACAGAGACAGAACTAGAAGAAAATATTTTAAATGAGGTCGTATTCCCAAGGGGCTAGTTCGTTTGGAGATGTAACGGGGAAAACTAGGAAGGGGGTAGGAGTTGCTGTGCTGGTGAAAGAACACCTGAAGATAAGAGTTAATATTTGAAAACCCTCGAGATATTGACATAATGGCATTGTAGATCTGGAATCAAGATAAGCTGACAATTTTAAATGCCTACGGCCCATCAGCAAGCAACACATGAACAAAGGAAGAACTGGATGA
Source organism: Procambarus clarkii (assembly GCF_040958095.1). Taxonomy (NCBI): domain Eukaryota; kingdom Metazoa; phylum Arthropoda; class Malacostraca; order Decapoda; family Cambaridae; genus Procambarus; species Procambarus clarkii. The sequence goes on from NC_091189.1 coordinate 22,189,729, forward strand.
CAAACGAGTGCGCCTCAATGGTCATGAAAGATTATGGTGAGAGCTGACAAAGATAAATCGCAATTGTTGGTACTGTGTCACGTTGGGAGGGCGCCTGAGACCTGGGTGCAGAGCACTTCGGATTCGTAGTCCTGAGGTTCCGGGTTCGATCCCCGGTGGAGGTGGAGACACATGGGCAAAATGTTTCTTTTACCGTGATGCCCCTGTTTCCTAGCAGTAAATAGGCACCTGGGAGTTAGACAGCTGCTGCTTCCTGGGGGGTGTGTAACAAAAAGGAGGCCTGGTTGAGGACCAGGCCGCGGGGACGCTAAAGCCCCGAAATCATCAAGATAACTGTGGGATTTCAACTTTATGGCAATAGACTGGCAGGCCTACAAGGCAAGAACAGAGGACATTTGGACAGGCAGATTTTTAAACCTCATTCTGGAGACATTCATGTATCAATACGTCAAACGGGCCACAAGAATGAGGGAAGGGGATGTTCCATCAGTACTGGATCTAATATTCACCAGGAAAGAAGAAAAGGTATTTGACATCCAGTACCTTCCTCCCTTGGGAAAGAGTGATCATGTCCTCTTGGACATTATATCGCATAGCGTATTTAATCTAGTAGAGAAATGGGACATTGAAACGGTTGTTAAACTTGATTTCAAGAGGGAATGCTATGGGGAACTTATTATTTTTTTTCATGGGTATAATTGGACAGACTTGTTGCTAGGCAAGGAAGTAAATGAGATGTATGCCAAATTTTACGAAATATACGAAGGCACACAAACATTTATACTGAAACAGAGATGCAGACCTAGGAAACAGGGTGGTTCAACAGAAATTGCGAGAGGGCCAGAGATCAAAAGACAAGCAAGGAATCATTATAGGAAGAAGCCAAACCCCCAAATATACCAGCAATGCAAATATGCAAGAAACAACTACACATCAGTAGGGAGAGAGGCAGAGAGGAACTTTTAGATTGGAATAGCAGACAAGTGTAAATCAGATTCAGACCTTTTCTATAAATTTATTAACCGTTAGACCGCTAAGGGCCTTTTGGCCTTCAACACCCAAAGGCGCAACAATAAATCCAAAAAATTCTTTTGTCTTATAAAAGTGTTCATTTGTGTTCCCTGATCATGGGAAAAATATAAAAAATCGTAGGTGGCATATTTTGGCCGCAATAGGACGGAGAAGTCTGGCAAAACAAAAAGAGGCGTTGACAGAGCAGTCGCCAGATGAGGTCTGTTCCCCATGAGCTGTCAGGCAGGGGTTGCCACAAAGATATTACCTAATTTCAATGTCTTTTTTCTCTTTTTTTTTGCAGTAATATTATTCAATAGTGTGTAGTGTGATACATTTATATAATAAAATGTGTGAACCATCACTGTACTCAAAATTATTGTTTTCACATTAGTGATTCATATGTTCATAAAACAAAAAATGTTGCCGTTATCACACTATATACACAGGCTTTATATAAGTATCTGCATGTTTTGTTCATAACAAACCACTAAGTTAGTATTACGAGTCAAAAAGCAACAAAGAGTGGCCATCACTCACCAGCCAGCCAGCCAATCGCTACTACTCCTTCCCTCACCTCCTCACTCGCCAACATACTCCTCCCACCACACTTTTGCTTTTATTCACTATACACAGACGTTATATATAAATATTTACATGTTTTGTTCACTATAACTGTACATCTAAGCTTGTATGGTGAGTTCAAGCAATAAGAGATGTAGCTACATACACAGTCAGCTGTTGGCTGCCGCCTTCACTGGTTCAAGGCTAGACGCACTAATATTTCTCCTCCAATAATACTGTTTGTGGTGATATTACACTATATACACACACACATTATATATAAGTATCTACATGTTCAGACACAGAAATCACACTAACGTGATGCATCAAATGAACAAATCCACAAGGGCCGTGACGAGGATTCGAACCTGCGTCCGGGAGCATCCCAGCCACTGCCTTAATCGACTGAGCTAACCCTATTGTAGCTCAGTCGATTAAGGCAGTGTCTGGGATGCTCCCGGACGCAGGTTCGAATCCTCGTCACGGCCCTTGTGGATTTGTTTATCTACATGTTTTATTCACCATACCTGTACAAATAAGCTGGTACAGTGCCCAAAGACCATAGTGGCCACCAGTTAGTAACATGACATGCGATGCAGATGACGTACCTCCCTCACCAAAATGGTGGCTCCCAACTTACACCTATTACTGTTATTACACACTATACACACGTTACATAAAAGTATCTACATTTGTGTTCACCATAGCGAACCACTAAGCTGGTATAGTAAGTCCAGTCAATAAAAGGTGGCCACACAGAAGAGGATGCCACCTCCCTCCCTCCCTCCCTCAGCATTACTCCTTCCACCATAGAGCAGTGCTAAATATCACCACAATCCTGCTATTATCAGAATCCTGATCAGTTATCAGTCAGGGGGTCTTCTGTAATACTACCATCGCTAAATAATAGCATGTACGTATATATTTTGAAATTTTTGGCGAACAGTGGTCACAAGCTGAATAGCGGTGCTGTGAGCTCATGCTGCATGAGCCAGCCTTGGTGGCTCGCTCAGTACTGAGGCTCTCACACCCGGGAATGTTGTCCACAATTTTGTTTCTAGGTGGGTGGCATCTGGTAAATATGGGTCGTGGCTGGACTATAGCTACCCCTATCCCTCGCGGGGCATTTAAAATCATGCACTAAAGTTTAAATCAACTATATATATGTATTGCGTGGTTCCGGTAAAGTTACTCCCATCATCTATACAGGTACTGCGCGGTCTAAGCGTTAACCACTGAACTGCGCAACGCGCCTTCGGGTATTTTTATATTTCACGTTCCATTTAAAACTGACGAATGGTGACAAGGGTACAAAATGGATGCCTGGGGGCCAGTGATCGTCCGCCATTTTGAAAAAAATCCCAGCATACCCCGCAGCCGTGGGGAGCCTCGGTTTAAAAGCAGCGACTATGTCTGACACATGGTCTACGAGCTCCTGCTCCACGGTCACCCACAGTCATAGAAAACGACTGAGGAGGAGATACGCGACATTTAGTATGATGACGTAGATTATGACCCAAAAAAAGATCTTACAGAGAGTTCTGAGACGAATGATGGAAGAGCGAAGTGGATGATGTAGTGAGCGTGTACGGTACACGCGCCTCGCTGCCCTGGGTCAACACCGTTATCACTACCATCATGTATGTCTCTAGACAAATTTATTCAGTGATAGTACATGCGATGAATCTTTCTCGGGCTTCAGTGACATAGGCTCCGATTACAAGTAATGTGGACGACCGAGCAGCTGTTACCAGGCGGGGTTTTGCTGCCTTGCTGGGACAATTATGTGGGACACTAACATCCCACATAATAAAAGTATTTGAGAGAGAGTGATCAGGAGTCAGGTCACTAGATTCATGGAAACCAATGACCTCCACAATCCAGGCCAACATGGATTTAGAGCAGGAAGATCATACCTCTCACAGCTACTTGACCACTATGACAAAATTACTGAGGCATTAGAGGAAAAACATAATGCAGATGTCGTGTACACATATTTTGCAAAGGCATTCGACAAATGTGACCATGGAGTGATTGCACACAAAATGAGGTCAATGGGTATAACTGGTAAAGTAGGACGCTGGATACTCTATTTCCTGTCGAACAGAACACAGTAACAGTCAATCAAGTAAAATTGAGTCCGAGTGCAGTTAAAAGCTCTGTACCTCAAGGTACAGTCCTTGCACCACTGCTGTTATTCTCATATCAGATATAGACAAAAACACAAGTCACAGCTTCGTGTCATCTTTTGCAGACAATACAAAAATCAGCATGAAAATTACCTTTGAAGACATTGATAAACTACTAACATATTAACAAAGTTTTCGATTGGGCAGCAGAAAATAGCATGATGTTTAACGGTGATAAATTCCAGGTACTCAGATACGGCAAAAATGAGGATCTTAAACATAATACAGGGTACAAAACACAATCGAATCTGCTCATAATAGGAAAACAGCATGTCAAGGATTTGGGAATAATGATGTCTGACGACCTAACGTTTAGGGAGCATAACCAGGCAAATATTGCGTCAGCCAGAAAAATGTTAGGATGGATTACAAGAACCTTCAAGTCCAGAGATCCCATCACAATGGTTGTACTCTTCAAATCACTTGTGTTGTCCCGTCTTGAGTACTGCTCAGTACTCGCTTCCCCCTTCAGAGCAGGAGAGATTGCTGAAATTGAGGGAATACAGAGAGGGAATACAGAGAACATATACGGCACCCATAGACGAGATAAAGCACCTAAATTATTGGGATCGTCTCAAAGCTCTCCAAATGTACTCACTAGAAAGGAGATGAGAGATGTACCAAATAATATACACATGGAAAATACTGGAGGGCCAGGTCCCAAATCTGCACAGTAAAATAACGTACTGGAGTGAACGACATGGAAGAAAATGCAGAATAGAACCAGTGAAGAGCAGAGGTGCCATGGGCACAATCAGAGAACACTGTATGAACATCAGAGGCCCACGGTTGTTCAACGTCCTACCAGCGAGCATCAGAAATATTACAGGAACAACCGTGGACATCTTCAAGAGGAAACTAGATTGTTTCCTTCAAGGAGTGCCGGCCCAACCGGGCTGTGGTGGGTATGTGGGCCTGCGGGCCGCTCCAAGCAACAGCCTGGTGGACCAAACTCTCACAAGTCAAGTCTGGCCTTGGGCCGGGCTTGGGGAGTAGAGGAACTCCCAGAACCCCATCAACCAGGTATCAACCAGGTAAACCCCTGGGTTTACTTGTGTGGGAGGATTGTGCTGCATTTGTTCCACAAATACGAGCGTTTGATGCTACCGATGTTGGTGTTACACCATTATTCCCGTATACAGGTGGTGATATGGCAGAAATAGACTACTGTAACCACTCGATTATCCGGGATTCGAACATCCGGAAAACGCCCTTATACGGCCAAAATAGTGACCGGATAAAGTTCTCAATATCCGGACAAAATGGCCATGGGAGCCGGATAAAAAATCCGAGCCGGTTAACTTGCTGCTGATGTTACACTATCCGGACAGTCAGCCGGATAATCATTGAATTGTCCAGATATGCAAGCCATGGGGCGGGCCGTACTGTATTAATCCCGTCTGGCTGTGGCTGGCTGGCTCGACGCGCACGGTGGAGGAGGGGGTGGGGTGGGTGGGTGGGTGGTGTTGGGAGGATGGGAGGGGAGCGTCAGGAGGGACCACCTGGGTACAGGAATTACCATTAATTTTAGAAAAATTCATCGACAAAAACAAAAATACTAGTAATTATGTAATAACAAATACAGTGGTACCTTGGAATACGAGCATCCCCGTTTAAGAGTTATTCGGAATACGAGCAGTATTTCCTCGGAAAATTTGAATCAGAATACGAGGGTTACCTCGGAATCCAAGTTTGTTGATATGCGTACAGGCCGACCTAGCGCGTGGTGGCATGGCGATCGGCGCTCAGTTTACCAGTGCCTCGCGCCTAGTGACTATCCTGCCTGAATTCTTCTCTAGGATTTTCAGTGTTTTGTTGGATTTTTGGTCATTTGACTATAAAGGGTGTCATTATGTATCTCGCAATGGGTCCCAAGAAAGCCAGTGGTAAGGTTCAAGCCAAGAAATCACATGTCAGGATGACAATAGAGGAAAAGCAAGAGATCATTCGGAAGCATGCAAATGGTACACGTGGTGTTGAATTTTGTAGGCAGTACAACAAATCCACGTCAACGATATGCACTATACTTGCCAAGAAAAAGGACATTATGAGTGCTAACGTGGCAAAAGGTGTAAGAACAATCACGAAACAAAGACCACAAATACTTGAGGATGTTGAAAAGAAGAAGTGGTGTCGGATGTGGGAAGAAATGCAAACTTTTATTGAAATGACTCACCCAGAGAAAGCTGTAGTAGGCCGTTGCATTAATCTTTTTATCAAAAGAAGGCACCAAACCGGGAAGGCTATGTAGCACCATCAAATGCGCAAAATAATCAGAGGGCGCTAAATATCACCAAGGATGCCAATACGAGAACAAAAACGCACAAGGCGAACGATATTAAAAGTATCAGTCACCAAGAATTCTATTGAGGGACAGGTGACCGCGAGGGGCGGTCGGAAAGCAAGACACACGCTCGTCCTGGAAGTCAGGACATTCAAGAAGGACATGCACGACCGTAAGAGGAACAATGCAACTAGGACAATAAGGAGCAGGGCAGCGCTCCAAGTGACCATGGGTTAAGCGAGTATGGCCAATACGCAACCTCGCCAGAGCTGTTTCCCACCGCCGGTTTCGGTGGAAGGAGGACGGCCACGAGGAAACACAAACATTTTAGAGTACGGAGCTTGTTACCAGTAACAGACAACCAAGAAGCCTGCCAATGGGTAAGGACTGAGGAATGGATAACCGGGTAAAAGTCGGAATACGGAATGCCTTTACGAGAGATGGGACAAGAGCGGATAGCTTCCTTGGCGGCAGCATCCGCACGCTCATTTAAAGACACACCAATATGGCTGGGAACCCAACAAAACTCAACCGACAAATTTACTGTGAACAAGAAACAGCCAATGCTGGATCGACAACTACTGGATGAACCGGATTAAAGGACCCGAGAGCCATAAGGGCACTACGAGAGTCGACAACAACTACAAAGGAAGACTGACAACGAGAAAGCAGGAGACGAAGAGTATAGAGAATAGCATAAAGTTCCGCTGTAAAGATGCTAGTCTCCGGCGGTAAGCGACACACATAAGTGCGATCAGGAAAAACAACAGAGTAGCCAACACCGTCCGCCGACTTTGACCCATCGGTGAAGACAAACGGAGCGGGAGTGAGAAGAAAAGTGCTCAAGGAAAAGGAGTTTTAGAACTGTAGGAGGGGTAAAAGCTTTAGCGATACGGGTCAAGGAAGTACAAAACCGCGGAAGAGGGACTCTCCACGCGGGCAAAGAAGGAACAACACAAGAAGAAACATTAGAAATACGAACGGAAAGAGAATCCTGGAGGCGAGATAACCGGACAGAAAGAGGGAGGTGGTGAAGAGGAACAGGAACCGCAGGAGGGGTTAAAGTTAAAGCACGACAGAGGCGAGAGGAAGGATGTTGTAAGGACCGCGCAAGATAGCGAAGACAGTAGCGATCACGGCGGTCCTGGAGAGATAGGAAGCCAGTGTCAACATACAAGCTAAGGACGGGAGTCTAACGCAAGGCACCAGAACTGAGGCGCAACCCAGTATGGTGCAAAGCATTAAGACGGCGAAGAGTAGAAGGAGAAGAAGACGAGTAAGCAGGGCAACCATAATCGAGCTTAGACAGGACGAGAGAGGAATGTAAAGCAAGGAGAGTGCGCCTATCTGCCCCCCAAGAAGTATGGGACAAGACCCGAAGGAGGGTAAGGGCCTTAGAGCACTCAACACGGAGGTAAGAGATATGGGGAGACAAAGACAAACGAGTGTGAAGGAATAACCCCAAAAGCTTCGCGGAATCTTTGGATTCAAGGGGATGACCATAAAGTGACAAAGAGGGACGAAGAACAACCCATTTCCGCGTAAAAGTCATGGCACAAGTCTTAGAAGTAGAGAACTTGAAGCCATGATCGGTGGCCCAAGACGACACTGCATCAATTGCAAGTTGAAGCCGGTGCTGAAGGAGAGGCGAATCACCACCCTGACAGCAAAGGGTAAGATCATCGACATAGAGAGCGGAGAAGACACCAGAAGGAAGAGAGGAAAGAAGACCATTGAGGGCAATCAGAAAAAGAGTAGTTCTCAGAACACTACCCTGGGGCACACCTTCGTATTGCTGAAAAGAGGCAAAGAGCGGTACCAAGGCGCACCCGAAAGGAACGACGCGAGAGGAAGCTGCGGAGAAAGAGAGGGAGATGACCACGAAGGCCAAAAGAATGAAGTTGAGATAGAATATGATATCGCCAAGTGGTGTCGTAAGCCTTTTCCAGGTCAAAAAGGATGGCAACAACGGAGGTTTTCGCAGCAAAAGCAGAACGAATATAGACCCTCCAAGTTCACCAGGACAGATGCTGCGGCACTTGCGGAAACCAAATTGAGAAGGGGAGAGGAGGTGATGGTGTTCCAGGAACCACATCAGACGAACGTTAACCATACGTTCAAAGAGTTTGCAGACACAACTTGTGAGAGCAATAGGGCGAAAGTCCTTAGGAGAAGTACCCAGAGACCCTGGTTTGCGAACAGGGAGGACAACGGCATCGAGCCAGTCCTCAGGGACTGACGACGACTCCCAGATCCGATTATACAGACTCAGTAAATACCGAGACGTGCACGTAGGGAGATGGCGAAGCATCTCATAATGAATACCATCGGAGCCCGCCGCCGTAGAACCGCAGAGGGCCAGGGCAGAACGAAGTTCAGAGAGAGAGAGAAGGGATCATTATAGGGAAGCTGAAGATGAGTGCAGAAATCTAAAGGACGAGACTCAACGACAGGTTTATTTAGAAAAGATTGGGGAAGATGAAGACCAGAGCTAACAGAAAAAAAGTGGGAACCCAGTACGGAAGCGACCTGCAACGGGTCCGCCACAAGAGTATCATGGAGGTGAAGGACCGGTGAAACATCGGGAACGAACTTACCCGCTATCTTGCGGATACGCTTCCAGATCTGGGCCAGAGGAGTTTCGAACGTAACTGTCGAGACATAAGATGCCCAACATTCACGTTTAGCCGTATGGATGGCCTACGGGCCACCACACTCGCTTTCCGAAAGAAAAGAAAAGAATCGGTCGTCTGCCTACGGCGGTGCCTCTTCCAGGCTGCACGCTTACAGCGGACAGCCCGAGCACAGTCCGCATTCCACCAGGGAACGCACTTCCGTGGACCCCGAGAGGAAGAGCGAGGGATAGAGCGGAGGGCAGCGTTGAAGACAGTGTCATGAAAAAGGAGGAGAGCACGAGAGAGGCAGAAGGGAGAGGTCAGAGAGAGTAGCACTGAGGGTAAATAGGGTCCAGTCCGCCTTAGCAAGCTGCCACCTAGGGAAAGAGAGGGAAGGGCGAAAAGAGAAAAAGGAAACAAGGATGGGGAAATGATCACTTCCATGGAAGTCATCAAGAACCTGCCACGTGAAATCTAAGTAAAGAGAAGAATAGCAAAGAGAAAGATCAAGACAAGAAAGGGTGCGAGTCCGAGTCCAAATGAGTGGGCTCACCAGAATTCAGAAGAGACAGGGAAGAAGAGAGGAGAAACGGCTCAAGAAGGTGACCCCGGGTATTTGTCAGAACGTCACCCCAAAGAGAATGACGACAATTGAAGTCACCCAGCAGGAGCACAGGCTCCGGCAAGGAGTCAAGGAGGTGTTTCAAATCAGGAAGAGAAAGTGGGACACTCGGGGGGAGATAAATGGAACAAACTGTGTACCATTTCCCCACAAAGATACGAGCAGCCGAACAATGGAGAGGTGAAGGAAAAAGTAAAGGAACAAAGGGAACATCAGCACGAGTCAAGAGAGCAGAAGAATTAGAAGCCCCAGCAACGGCTGGGGGGGGGGGGGGGAGAGAGAAAGGAATAGCCACGAAAACGACCAGGACGAGCCCCAAGCATCGGCTCCTGGAGACAGACACAAAGGGGTGAAAACCGCGAAATCATAAGTTGGAGTTCGAGGAAATTGGCGTAATAACCTCGAACGTTCCATTGAAGAATAGACATCGACGAGAAGAGAAAGGACAAAAACAGAGAACAAGGAAGAAACAAAGGCGAAAGAGCAACAGAGCACGTTAAAGAATATCAGGGTCAGCAAAGTAAGGGGTTAGGGGGCATGGGTAAACTGAGCAAAGACGGAGGGAAGGAGGCGGAAGAACAGACCAGAGGTGGGCGGGCGGGGTCCGGAGGAGGAAGGAGGAGGAGACAACGGAGGGGAGCAGTCAAGGACAGCAGCAGGAAGAGGAGGGGTATTAAGAGGGGAGCGCACCTCAGCAAGGGCAGCAACCGTGAGGGAAGCAGGGGCTAAAGAAACCTCCATAGCAGGAACAGGGAGCGCAACCACTGAAATGGGAGGGGAAGGAGCGAGAGAGGCAGAAGTAGGGGCCGAGGAAGAAAGCAAAACCTTCTTACCCGCCGGGGAGGAGGAAGGAGAGGAGCAAGGCTTACGCTTTTGACTTAAAGAGACAGGTGTCCAACTGAACGAGAGCACACATGACGGCCATTTGGAGAGCGATGGACGCACCGCACCGATAGGCGGCGGGGAGAGTCGAGAGACGGAGGGGAAGGATGGGAAGGAGGAACGGAGGGAGACGAGGAAGAAGACACAGGAGACAAGACAGACCGGGTAGAAAGAAGGGGAACCCCAGACAGAGGACCAGGAGGTGGATCCTTCGGGAGAGAACCCAAAGGAACAGAGGAGGGGGCAGTGGGCGTATCAGGGTCCAAGGCCCGGAAACGGTTGAGAGTCTGAGGAAGGTGGGAAGGACGAGGAGAGGAAGAGCGCAACACGCGAGCGTAAGATATTAGCATAAGGCGGGAGCCGGCGAACCTGGCGTCTCGCCTCAGGAAAAGATAAACGCTCCCCGTGCTTCAAGTTCAGGACGGCTGCCTCAAGCTTGTAATGGACACACGCACGGGAGAAGGTAGGATGGGCCTCACCGCAGTTGAGGCAACGAGCCTGGGGAGAAGTGCACTCCGACTTAGAGTGACCTTCGCCACCACACAAAGGACAGAGAGAGACAGTCCCGGAGCAGCGGAGGGCACCATGCCCAAACCTCCAGCACTTGTTACAGAGCCGAGGAGAAGGAATGTACTCCTGGACAGAGCACCTGGCACCAGCAAGAATGACAGAGGGTGGAAGGGTCCTACCATCAAAGGTAATCTTCACAACCCGGAGGGGTTGATGGCAACTACCACGAGGGGGACGAGTAAACGTGTCCACCTGGAGAATAGAATGGCCCTGGGCAGCAAGGATATGTCGAATATCGTCTTGGCAGTCGCGCAGGTCCCGAACACCGGTCGCAACATGGGGCGGGAGCAGAATAGTGCCAACACTGGCATTCATCTGAGCGTTCTTCGAGACCCGAACAGGGGTCTCGCCAAGGCAGGATAAGGCAGCCAAGCGGGAAGCAGCATCCTGAGGAGGAGCAGCAACGACACGTGTACCGAGACGAGTGGGGTTGAAAGTAACGGAGGCATCCACGGAATCAACGAGATGTCGATGGAGGGAGAAATCGTCGGGAGGCGTAGAATCAAGAGGGAGGAGATCAAAATATTTGGCCCACGAAGCGGGACCAAACAAAGCTTGATAGGTAGCAGAACGGGAAGGAATCGAGCGAGGGCGGCCGTGACGAGGACGGCGGCGAGAACCCCCAGAGAGAGGGGTTAAAAGGCGCAGTAGTTACAACTAGAGATTGAGCCGTGCCAGGGGACGAGGTAGTCACCACTAAGGGCTTGGGGCTCGACCCAACCACAGAGGAGGGAGGGGAGCCAAGGGAAGGAGTCAGAGAGGCCAAAGGAGGAGCAAGGTCGGGGCCCAATGCAGCGGAGGCTACAGAGCCCGGTCTTCCAACACGGACCGACTCGGGGGCTTGGTCGCCCACCCCACGAGCCTGAGAAGGTAAAGCAGACAGTCAAAACAGGGGTTATCACTACGAAAAGGAATATTCATTCATGAATGTGCCCCCACACCCACCATGGAGCCACAATTTAGTGGCAGGACACCCAACAAGACGCTACCACCGATCATGCCGGGGCCTCCTAGGGGTGCGTCGTGAGTATACGCCCCACAAACGCCACCTTAAGAACCGACAGTCCGCGAGATCGGGTTCAGTGATGAAAGGGGGATTGACAATAAAAGGTTCCCCTCGCTCTCGACATCGGGTACTACAGTTCTACGGGTGCAAGAGTATGCCTCCTCAAGCACCCGGGCATCAAAATAGAAGAAGTCCAAGGGAAGAACCAGAACAAGCAAAAGGTCGGCAGGAAACGGCAAGCAGATAGGAGAAGAGGGGGGAGAAAAACGAAACAGAAGGAAAAGGAAAAGGTGCTCAGCATAATTGGAGAGGACGGCAGCAGGACCACAAGGCTAGAAAAGGACAGAGGACTGTCCCAAGGAGCATCACACTCCGGCAGCCGCCCACTAAGCCCCCCTCACGGCAACAACGAACTGAGCAGGGAGGGGGGACAGAGGTGAAAAGTACCATTATCCAGAACATGTGAATATCCGGCTAGGGGTCCTTCCCATATAGTCCGGATAATCGAGTGGAGACTATTTCCGTGCCTATTTCGACAACGAATTCATGACCCATCTTGTGACCGAGACAAACCGATACACTCACAGCCTTATAACGCCAGCATTTTACTTGCTTCATGCCTAAAGCAATGGAAGGACACCAATATTGATGAAATGTATGTGTTTCTCGCACTCAGCACTATGATGAAGCCTTCCAAGAAAGCCTTTGTCCAGGATTATTGGAGCAAAGATAGCCTTGTTCCATCGCCCATGTTCAACCATGTGTCATGTGATAGGTTCCTGTTGATTCTCAGGTGCCTGCATTTTAACACTTTCGCGTTCCACAGACTGATTATCTCGTCACTCATTTTTCTACTGAATGGGTTCCAACGACGCAATACTGAGTCACTCATTAAAATATTTTTTAAAAATTTAAATTTTATCAGATCAATCTGGTAGGGGTTTTAAAAAAAGCGCCTTTAGATTGCACACAATTTGATACCAAAATCAAAGATATAACATGAAACTTGATGTCCAAACACTTGAAATTTTTTAAATAGGCCTATGGTCCGAATATTAAAATATTTGTTAAAATTCTATTTATTGTCCTATTATCTTGGGACTTGTTTTAAAATGTGCGCCTTTTTATTGCGAACAATTTGATACCAAAATGAAAGATGTAACACAAATATTTATGTCAGAACACTGGAAAGATATAAATTAATTTGTGATGATGAGCGTCCAGAATTAAAATATTTGTTAAAAATCCAGTTATTGCTCTATTATTCTGGGACTAGTTTTAAAATAATCGCCTTTTTATTGCGAACAATTTGATACCAAAATGAGCAACGTAGCACAAAATTTGATGTTATCAAATTGAACGAGTTGAACATTAGGTTGCAATGTACAAAATGGTGCTCGTTCACGGGTAACTTTAGGCTTTTCTGCGGGGAGGCACTCCAGCCTTTTGTACATTTTATTCATACACATCTGTAGGGAATTTAATTGCGAACACAATGATACCAAAACGAGCGACGTAGCACGAGAATTAAGGTGAGAAAGCTGGACCGAGTATACACATTTGGGTGTCACCGCGCGCTTACCCGCACGGAGGGGCCACCTACCCCCTGTCAACCGCGAGTTTCCACGGAGCGCGAAAGTGTTAAGAATAATGCAAATGAGGACAGACACTAAAGACTGTGAAAGGTACGGAAGGTGTTCAGTGACACGAAGCATGTTCCGCGATTATTTTGTACCTGCACAGAATGTGGTAATTGACGAATCGCTTGTACTGCTCAAGGGGGACTAGCATTCAAGCAGTACATCCCATCAAAGCGCCAGTGTTTTGGACTTAATTTTTTCGTGCTGTGCGACCGAGACTGGTATCGGCATGATTCTGTATTCTGGTACAGACGTCAACATGCCAGCTCAAGATCCACACGGGTTCCCAGCAGTCGTCAAAACCCCGATGGAACCGTTGCTGAACAAGAGGCATATACTGTTCACCGACAACTATTACACCAGCCCCTTGTTGACCAGATACCTCCTTGCCCACAACACTGGCGTATGTGGCACTGTGAAGGCCCACAGGAAGGAAATGCCAGTGTTTGGCATGGGTATAGCAGAGGGTCCTTGCCAGCTGCCCAGGTGTGACAATGTGCTCTTAGTGCGGTGGAGGGACAGACACGACGTGAATATGCTGACTATGATTCACACTGGTGCCATGTTGGACAGTGGCAAAGTCTACTTTCAAACGCGCTTGCCGATTTATAAACCAGACTGTCAGACTATAATGTGAACATGTGCCTTGTTGATAAATGTGACATGATGATCGGTACAGTGGCGTGCGTGCACAAGTCTGAAGTGGACGAAATTTTTCCATTTAATAGATGTTGCCGTGTTCAACTGCTTCAATATGTACCTGGTAAAATCTGGCAGGAGACCGTCAATACGGACATTGTGTTGCAGTTGTGTCACAGCTGCTAGTAAAGTATGGCAAGGAGGGCTCTGTTGCACCACACAGGGTGCAAGCAACAATGCCACACACAGCTCCAGACAGACTGAGGGGTAACGAGATGTTCGGTGTTCACTTGCTGGAATATATACCAGGCACAGCATCATGGGATAAGGGTAAACGTGCCTGTATTGTATACAGGAATACTACCCGAAGATATCAAAACCAAAGATGCATTAGCATCTGGTGTGTGGAGTGCAAGGTTCCATTATGCCCCGTTGGCTGTTTCGCAGCATATCACACACTCACGGAGTTCTGAGTGTGTTTTTAGTGTGTGTGTGTGTGTATATATAGTGTGGTAGTGTATAGTGTAGTGTGTAAATATATTGTAAATATAAATAAATTAGCATGATACATTGGAAATATGTGCAAGGTATGTGTACACGTGTCATGCACGTAACAGTGTCTTCGGAGAGTACAGATGTTCTATTGCCATAATATAGCGTACGTATTCATTATACATAGGATTGGCACGAAAAAACAAAAAAAAATGTATTTCGAACTGTGCGCAAAAAAATAAACAATAATATATTCGAGGCAACTCGCGCATGTTGAGCCGAGCGCCATACTGGCCCCGGGATCGTATGCCACAGGCGACCGGGGATTGATGACGTCACGCGCGAACTTAAAGACCCCATAGCAACCAAAGTACAATTTCGACTTTATTTACATATCCACACTCGGGGAAGACTTTTTGACACTTTAAAAAAAAATAAAGAATTTTTTCCAGAGAATTTATTTCCTGCACACAGGGGGAGGGGGGAGGTGTGCCGTATTTGGAAGCCGAACAGCCCAGCAGTTAAAAGCATGCTGCAGGTAAAGGATAACATTCAGAGGTTGAAAATGAGGGACAGATACACGGAAAATGAAAAGGAAACCTGTGAAACCTTAAACGAAAAGTTCCAAAATGTGTTTGTACAAAATGAGATCTTCAGAGAACCAGACAATAAAAATTCCAGAGAACAGCATAAAACACATAGGTGTCTAGAGACGAAGTGAAACAAATGCTCTTGGAGCCAAGTAAGAACAAAGCAGTTGGCCCAGATGGAGTTTCACCATGGGTTCTGAGAGAATGTGCACCTGAGCTAAGCATTCCCCTTCAGCTGATTTTTCAGACAGCCCTGCGTAGAGGAGCCGTAACAGATGTCTGGAAAAAGGGTAACATAGTTCCAATCTACAAAAGTGGCAGCAGGGAAGAACCCCCTCAATTTCAGACCTATATCATTGACAAGTGTAATAGTCAAAATATTGGAAAAAATAATAAAAACTAAATAGGTAGAACACCTGGAGATAAATGATATAATAACAGACAGTATGGGTTTCGATCTGTAGGATCCTGTGTTTCGAATTTACTCAGTTTCTATGATCGGGCCACAGAGATTTTACAGTTAAGAGATGGTTGGGTTGATTGCATCTATCTGGACCTAAAAAAGTCTTTCGACAGAGTTCCACATAAGAGTGTTCTGGAAACTGGTAAATATTGGAGGGGTGACAGGTAAGCTAACATGGATGAAAATTTTTCTGAAAAATGAGGGCTGTAATCAGAGGCAATGTATCAGACTGGAGAAATGTCACAAGTGGAGTATCATAAGGCTCAGTTCTTGCACCAGTGATGTTTGTCTACATAAATGATCTACCAGATGGAATAAAGAATTATATGAATATGTTTGCTGATGATGCTAAGATAACAGGAAGGATAAGAAACTTAGATGATTGTCATGCCCTTAAAGAAAACTTGAACAAAAATAAATATATGGAGCACCACTTGGCAAATAGAATTTAATGTGAATAAATGCCATGTTATGGAATGTGGAATACGAGAACAAATCCCACACAACCTATAAATTATGTGAAAATTCTGATAAAGAATGATCTAGGGGTGGTTCTAGATAAAAAAAACTATCACCTGAAGACCACAAAGAACGTTGTGCGAAGAGCTTATGCTACACTTTCTAACTTCAGAATTACCTTTAAATACATGGATGGCAAAATACTAAAGAAATTGTTCATAACTTGTTCAAGAACAAGAGGTCATAGATTTAAGCTAACTAAACAAAGATGCAGAAGAAATATAAGAAAATTCACTTTTGCAAATAGAGTGGTAGATGGTTGGAACAAGTTAAGTGAGAAGGTGGTGGAGGCCAAAACCGTCAGTTGTTTCAAAGCGTTATATGACAGTGCTGGGAAGACGGGACACCACGAGCGTCCTCTTGGGGTCCACAGTAGTGCATTCCTTGGTGGAATGCAGACTGTGCTCGGGCTGTCCGCTTTAAGCGTGCAGCCTGGAAGAGACACTGCCATCGGCAGACAGCCGATTCTTTTCTTTCGGAAGGCGAGTGCGGTGGCTGTAGGGCCATTCGTACGGCTAAACGTGAATGTTGGGCATCTTATGTCTCCACCATTATGTCCGAAACTCCTCTGCCACAGATCTGGAAGCGTATCCGCAAGATAGCGGGCAAGTTCGTTCCCGATGTCTCTCTGGTCCTTCACCTCCATGGTACTCTTGTGGCGGACCCGTTGCAGGTCGCTACCGAACTGGGTTCCCACTTTTCTTCTGTTAGCTCTGGTTTTCATCTTCTCCAGTCTTTCCTTCTTTGTAAACCTGTCCTTGAGTCTCGTCCTTTAGATTTCTGCACTCGTCTTCGACTTCCCAATAACGATCCCTTCTCTCTGAACTTCGTTCTGCCCTGGCCCTCTATGGTGTTACGGCAGCGGGCTCCGATGGCATTCATTATGAGATGCTTCGCCATCTCCCTCGGTGCATGTATCAGTATTTACAGAGTCTGTATAGTCGGATCTGGGAGTCGTCGTCAGTCCCCGAGGACTGGCTCGATGCCGTTGTCCTCCCTGTTCGCAAACCAGGGTCTCTGTGAACATCCCCTAAGGACACTTGTCCTATTGCCCTCACAAGTTGTCTGCAAACTCTGAATGTATGGGTAACTTTTGTCTGATGTGGTTCTTAGAACACCATCACCACCTCTCCCCTTCTCAATTTGGTTTCCACAAGTGCCGCAACACAACAGATGTCCTGGTGAACTTGGTCTATATTCATACTTCTTTTGCTGCAAAGACCTCCGTTGTTGCCGTCCTTTTTGACCTGGAAAAGGCTTGTGACACTACTTGGAGATACCAACCACAGAGGGAGGGGAGCTGGGGGAAGAAGTCAGGATGGTCAGAGGAGGAGCAAGGTCGGGGCCCAACGCAGCGGGGGCTACAGAGCCTGGTCTTCCAATACAGGCCAACTCGGGGGCTTGGTCGCCCATCCCACGAGCCTGAGAGGGTACAACAGAAACATTCATCGACATACAGACGAAGAGAGAAATTCATCCACGAATGTGCACCCATACACATCATGGAGCCACAATGAGAGGCAGGACACCCAAGAGGAAGCTATCGCAGATCATGCCGGGGCCCCCTAGGGGTGCGTCGTGAGTATACGCCTCACAAATGCCACCTTAAGAACCGTCAGTCCGTCGAGATCGGGTTCAGCGACAAAAGGGGGATTGACAATAAAAGGCTCCTCTCGCTCGAGATGTCGGGTACTGCAGTTCTACGGGTGCAAGAGTATGCCTCCTCAAGCACCCGGGCGTCAAAATAGAAGAAATCCAAAGGAATAACCAAAACAAGCAAAAGGTCGGCAGGAAACGACAAGCAGATAGAAGAGGGGGGAAGAAAACGAAACATAAGGAAAAGGAAAAGCGATCCGGCACAATTAGAGAAGACAGCAGCAGGAGCGTAAGGCCACAAAAGGACAGAGGACTGTCCCACGGAGCATCACACGCCGGCAGCCGTCCACCAAGCCCCCCTCATGGCGCCAATGGGCCTGATGGGGAGGGGGGGATGAGTGACAAGTGAGCCAATTAGAACTGAAATGGGAAGCTCAAAGCCCATAATAAATCAAACCACGTCTGGAAACAAAAGCAGAACACATCAACCCACATCCACAGTTTCCAGGGAAACCAACTAGAAAAACCCTAAGCCTAGGCAGAACAAGTGAGACAGTCAAAGAAGGCAAGACACTTTTAGGGAAGGCTTTAAAAGACTGAGGAGCAGTGTTTGCCTGCACAGGAACCAGAAACCACTAATGTGACCCATAAGGGAGGGACCCCCCCTCCAAAAAAAAATAAAAATAAAAATGCGCTCCTTCAAAATTCCAAAGCCCAGCCAGTTGTGAAATGCTGTTCCAAATTGTCAAAATCCATTAACCACTCTAGAATGTAGAATAAAAAGGGGTTTTGAGATTTTAATTTTCCTGCCAAAAATGTAGGGTAAAAAAATCCTCAATACCCATTTTGTTTCTTATTTGTATATACTTTCCAATTACTTGTAAAAAATTAATGTGATTATGTTTTAGGTTTAACAGGAAAAATTACCAGTACGCAACTTGCCATTATTGCCAGATTTCTTCGGATGGTAGACAATCTAAAGGAAGGGAAAATAGTTTGATTTCTTTCAAATATAACTAATAATCAAGGCTAATGGGAATAAAATTAAAAAACAGCCAAAAACATGAGTTTTTGCCTATCTCCAATAAACAGGCACAGCCCCTAACCAAATCCTTTATGTCCTTAGACCAATAAAACATTGCTTTTGCTTTTATTACGCTGCATGCACACTATTTATAGCCATCTACATTTTCACGTACAATTAGGAACTATTATGCAGTCCTGACGAGTGGTAATCTTGTAACGAAAGCTCAGCATCGTACCACAAGCTAGTCAGTTGTTGATGGCACCTGACATGACAAAATGTCTCCCAGTATACTATACATTGCTAACTCTAGCCTGTAGTAGTTTAAAGTAATTAATTAAAAGCAAGTTTGATTATTTAATTAAATTAATAAATATGTAAATAAATAAATATGTAATTAATTAAAACCAAGCTGAGAAGACTCATTCCTTGAACAGTGCTGGAGAAAGTAACCAGTTTGAAAATAACTGAGCACTTTGAGAGGATAAAGTTTGTAATGAAAGAATAGACAGTCAACCGAGACTGTTCCCAGACTGCCAAACAACAATATACTTGTGGCAAGATGAAGAAAGGCTGCAATTTATTGAGCAAATTACTGGGTAGCATAACACACAGGATTACTGCATTGGTTTAAGTGAAGATTAGAAATTTAGAGGAAATACAGGTAAAGCAAAATAAGATATTTGTGTGTAATAATGTTACGATCTTATTTATTATCAAGATCTTACTTTAAGGAACACAAAGTAGCTGTTAACTACGTGGAAAATGACTGGCTGGATAACAAGAACTTTTCAAACAAAAGATGACGAACCAATGATGGTACTTTGAGACTAGTGCTGTCTAGGGTAGAACACTGATGCACATTGTCATCACCAATCAAAGCTCTATGTTGCTGAACTGGAGAGCAAGCAAACATCCTTTACTGGTAGAATCCACCAATTTCCATAGGTAAAAGCAGCCAGAGATGGGCAGATCAGTTACATTGTAATAAAACACCCCATTTTTTAAGTAAAAGCCCAGCATTGAATGTAAGGAAATGTCCATTTCTGAGCAGGTACCAGTGTCTCCCTGAAGCAATACACCAAGACGATCCCCATCAACCAGGTTGCATCAGCTAGGTTTTCTCAGGCCTACTAAGGCTAGAATCTGGACTTCCTCAAAGATGCAAGCAGCAGTGACATTTTGCCATCTCACAAGAAAGAATCCAGAAAGTCAGTAAAAATAAACCCTGGCTAGTTTTAATAGAAACAAACCTCACAACTCACCCAATGAACTCCCATATGTAAACAAGTGACAATCTCTCAAAACTAGCACGAGTTCAATAGCCCCACCTCCCTCACTCATATGGGAAAAGACCCTCTATGGGACAGCTGTCAGTTCTGGAGCAGATGCTCAAAGATGATCCACCTCCGTACCTGGAAGTGAGGGAGGGGAGGGGAGGGGGGGGTCAAGAATCAGGTTTCCACTGGGGCACACCCCGGAATAGGCATTTAATTACATTCAACACTGGTTTCTTAGGGCTGAAAGGCTTTTCTAGGGGGGAAAACCACGGTTAACTTCAGCTAACTACCCATGGGAAAGGAGGAGAAAGAGCACATGGGAACTCTAGCAGTCTTCCCTTCTCCCAGGTATGTCAGGACAGACACTGGACAAAAGAGAACAAGGAAACAGGAAGAACCCACAAAGTGTCCACCAAAGCAGAATCGGTGGAGCGAAAGAAGCAGCAGACACTCCAGACATGGCACATGATGCACCTCTGACTAAACCAACCAAGCGTCAAGGACCACTACGGAAGCCAGCCGACTTGTTCCTCGACAGAAAAGTAGCAGCCAGATACAAGCCAAAAGAACTCCCACCAGATACAAAGGAATAGAAACTGCTCTGCATAAGGAGAGCATGAAGTTCCCTGACCTGAAAATTGGAGGCAAGACACCAAACAGAAAGCCGTGGAAAAAGAATCGGACTAAAGGGGACAAGTAAAATCAATAAGTAAAAGCAAAAATGCAGTCCAAGGACCATATAGGCACAGGCAGCTCATGATCAAGCTGGAGGTGAAATAACTTGTGAGAGCCTGTGTAACAGCACTGAGGTAGGATTGATAGCAAATGAAGGATGCAGCAGCTCTACCAGCAATGCACAGCATGATGCAACAGTATTTGGCATGGGATACCAATCAAGAAATAACCAAGAAAGGAGAGTGCGACAATGAAACTGAAGAAAAATGAAGGGAACAGAAGTGTCCCCCTTCATCCTTCAAAAAATGTGAAAATCTGAAGAGAAGTACGAACCTGCGAAATATGTCACTGGACCAACCTTTTGATAGAGGCAGAGCCATGGGAAAACTCCCGGGTTCTGACACCTAAGCAAACAGTGCCCGATACTAGGGTTGGGACATCTACCAAGTTGACAGAAGGACCAACCAATGCCAATGCAGCCTGGAGTCTGCACTGGCTCCAAGCAGTCAATGCAGCTACAGCAGAGGCCAAAACCAACACATTAGGCCCTGTGCCGAGCACCTCAATATCCTACTGGATCCAGTCAGTATGGTATATAAGGAGGGCCAGATATCTCATGATTGGCACTGTTCTTGTGCCAGGTAAGTCCATTACTGGCTCACCATAGCCTGTGCTACTTGGAACTTGTTCCGAGTAACTGAATCTAACAACAACAATAATCTCATGACTGAACCCAAGTGTAAATGGGTACAAAGGTTATATGCCACAAGTGCTGCCAACAAAGGCTCCTGGACAGGAAGCTGTGCAAAACACATCCCAAGAGAGTAGGAGTGAACAGGAATTCATTAAGGGGTACAAAAAAAAACATTCCCCAGGAACAACTATAAGAGTCAACACCACGCCAATTATGTAAGCAGGTTTGACAAAAGCTGTGCAAAGCAAAAACTAGCAAAAACAAAGGTGTCAGCCAATCGGGAAGACTCTGGATCCTTAGAACACAAAAAAAACAAAAACTGAAAAGAGAAAGGGGTCCATCAGAGGCATAATCCAGGACAGAAAAGTGGAGTCCATGGGAAGAAGTTTCAAAGGAGGTGTGGGCTTGTTAAAAGGAAAACCCTGAAACCTTTGTGTGACTAGCTAGCTCGACTGCCTCCGTGCCTGATTTGGAAGGGGGAGGGGGGGGGCAACACCGGGAGTAGGCCAAACCACATCCCAAGCTAAACCCTGCCCTAAAACAGACATTTTGGGGTTAGAAACAAAGGAAAAGGATCAGAGGAAGGGCAAACCACGATCGAAGGGGAAAGAAGAGTAGATGCGGATCGAGCCAAGGTGGAATTCACCATTATCTCCATTTCGGGTCCAGTCAGGATGCCTCCGGGGCATCCAACTGGACACACAACCTAGACTGATGTAAACAAGGGAAATAGTAAAGTGAAAGCCTTCTGATACACCATAACCACACCAGGACTAAAATAAGAGCCACATGGGGAGTGCAAACCCCCACAGGACTCTGGGTGAAGGTCACCAACCCAAAATGCACCATGGAAAAGGCTGAACAAGCCTGAACCCTGGGGAAGCATAATCACAAGCAAGAAGGACCACTAAGGGAGCAACACCCTTACACTCCACAGAAAACTCTGCAAATGCAAGGGCAGCACTAGGGAGCACACAGGGAAGGTAACACTGAGCACATGCAGCTAAAAGCACATTATATGCCAGGCTCTCTACACCGCAGTGTACAAGAAAAGCCACCAAGGGCAAAGACCCAAAGTCACTTAACTGAACAGTTGAGGCCACAATGCAGAGGTGACCTGGGAACCACTACAGCAGTCAAGTGATCTCAACCATATCATTGTAGACACTGACCTCTCAGACCCTCTGGAGGTGAGCCCCTCTTCCCAGATGAGTAGGGCAAACGAGCTCATACTGGTTTCAAGAGATTTGATTATTTGCTTACATAGTTAGGGGAGTTCATTAGACGAGTTGTAGAGCATCTCTCTAACTAAACAGTAGTTCGAATCAACTAGCAGACTTTCTGAATACCTTCCCTGGTGAGGTGCCAAAATGTCGCCACACCCTGCACCCATGATGGGACCAGGTCCTGGCTGTGGTCCCCTAGTAGGGCAAAGAACTATGTCTGAAGCAGCCTGGTAGATGGGAACCAACTATGTGTATACCTTCAAAGAGCAACAGGGGAGGGGGGGGGGGGGCTTTCCCAAAAATTAGTAATGCACAATTAGACAGTATACCATACATGTCAAACTGAATACTCCTTTAATAATTATTTCATAAGGCTGTTCCACAGGATTAATCATTTGCTAAATTTCACTGGGTCACAATATAGGGAATAAATTAGCTCTCAGCCTTTCAAAACACTTTCTTTTATCAAAGTCTTCCAAGCATTGTCCTCGATATGTTAGGCGGGTTGCTTAGATTTAAACATTTCTAGTTATGGAAAATAACCTTTGTCAAATCTTGAGAACATGCTGCTTTAAATGCTACAAAACTTTAAAAATGTCAAAACATTTTGGAAGAATTATATGTACAGTAATATAATATTTGTTTACGTAACTTCACTTCACCTGGGTGTCTGGTGGAAAACAGTTTTAGAGACCCGCATCTAAAAGTTCTTTTGCCCCCAGTGTATTTACCTACGTGTCATACATACTGTAATCCAAATAAAAAACCTAATTAACTTCAATAACAATGTGAAGGTCATATCTTAACACTTTCGCGCTTTAGATTAGAGAACTCGTCGCCGTTTTCTCTTACGATTCCGCATAACAGCCTACTTTTCTCGTCCATCGAAAAAATATTTCTATAAATTCCATTTTTTAACCGAAATGGATGGGGATACTTTTGTTTTGTAGGGAATTTATTTGCGAATGTTTTGGTACCAGAATGAATATTATATCACATAAACTTCTATGAGTAAAAAAAAAAAATACACAAAGTATGTTTGGGGGTGTGGCGAGCGTGTGGCAGTGGGTTCCCTTTAGCCGTTGATATATCCAACATGTGGGAAATATTTGTATGTGTTATGTATATGTCTGTGTAGGGAATTTTACTGCGATCACTGTCATACAAATTATAAAATGTTTCAACAAGTATAAACATGACAAACATCAAACGAACGAAAACAATGCGTTCGTTTCTGCCGCGAACGCATACTGAGCGACGTGGTTCTATATTTGGCGCTTCTCTTACACATCCTTTGTACAAATGTTATACAGTTCATCTTATAGAAAATTTTATTGTGAACACATTGGTATAAAAAAGAAATACGTACATAGAAAAGTAGGGTCAGGAAACGTATAAACTTTCCAAGCATGATTTCCCCCGTGTTTTCGCCAGTGCGCTTGCGGCTAACTACTCTCCACTTCACACACTCTTGCGGGTAGGCAATTACCTATATTAAACATTCATATGCATATGTCCGTGTAGAGAATTTTATTGCGATTCCAATGATACCAAAATTAGCGATGTAGGACAACTGTAGGCTTCGCAACCATTAAGAGAGTGGAAACATTTTGTTGCTGTTTGGCGCTCTCGGCGAGTGATCTGCATTGTTTTTTATTTGGTGTTGATACTCCTTATGCTTGGGCGGCATTTTATAGGTATGCTCTTATAGACAATTTCATTGCGAACACAGTGATACCACATTTAAATACGTGCGCCTTCAATTATTGTCAGGACAGTCAAAAGAGTGTACACTTTTCGGTCTTACCGCGTAGGCGCGCGAAGTGCCGAAAGCATCTGGGGTATTGTTTTTTTTTTGAGCGCCGAGAGCGCGAAAGTGTTAATTGTAATGAGCCACCATAATCTACAGCTCAATTTGAAGACTATTACAGAAACCTCCCTGTACATGATTTGTACGCTTGTATTGTTTTACATCGACAAAAAGGTTCCATCAAAGACAATTGATAGTAAGCCAAGGCAACCTGAATTATTTTCAAATCAACTCTAAGTCGATTTAAATCTTGCAGCGCTGATTACAGTGTATCTATTAATTTCATTCAAGTTAGCCTCAGAGGACATGCAATTGAGGAGATAATCAAAATACTATCTGCATATTTAAAATGTCAAGGTAAAATAGCCAGCTCAAGATACTGAGGCTATTTAAACAAGTTCTAGTAGAGCGCATTTTGAAGCTTATACAGATGATGAGCCATAATGTGCCTGAAGATATGACCAAACCACACCAGAAAATGAAAAAACTGACATTTTGGTCCAATCTGGACCATTATCAAGTCGTTTAATGAAATGAGTGGAAGACAAATATGGTAAGAAAGCGAGATGCAATGTGAGAAACAAAGAAAAAGGTAAGAATAAGAAAAAAGGAAAGAATTAGAGTTCAGGTAAAAATTATGCCACATGCAACAATGCTAAATATGGATTTAAAAAATTAAGTTTTTAAAAGTACTGAAAACCTTAGAAGAGGTTGCTGAAAAAGTCACAGGAGACCAGATAATCCCTGCTAGGTGGGTCATGACGGACGTTGGAGCTCAAGTAGTAGTAGTAGTAGTAGTAGTAGTGTTAGATTCAGCTATTTGGAACAAAAAGTTCTAAGCAGCACAGGCTAAGGTGAGCCCGTAGTGGACTTACCAGGCACAGGAGTAGGGCTGTAATATGCATGTAATATCACACACAAACCATTACATGGTAGTAACCATTCAGGTGTCCTCTGAAAATGGCTTTGCAAAGTTCTAGGTTTTTAAATCTGCCTTCGAGCGGTCAAACTTAATGTCACCTAAGCATAAGGTAACACCTACTGAAACAATTTAACGATGTTAATTATAACTTCAGGATAATATGAGAATTAACAAAAGACAGTACAACATTCAAATTTGGTATTCTCTTGGCATTCATAAATTTGAATCTGAGGAGAAAAACCATATATGCAGGACACATGAAAGTCCAGATTGCATCATTTTTGTTTAGCATGAAATTCAGATTTCAGAAAAATTACTTTTTGTTTTGTTTTATTGTCAAATACTTATGATTTTTCATGTCGGTCTCAAAATGAACAATAGAATTTTGTTTTAACAACGAGTCACAAAACATTTCCCCATGACACCAACTAATCATTCTAATCTTTCAGTCATCTACAAAATTAAAAAAAGCCTTCATTTTCAACCTAAAACTTCACCTCATCTAAAGTATTTCTTACAATGAAGTGAAACCACATTTTTCAAAGTCAATTTCCCCCAACTACTGTATAAATAAAGTCAGACATTTTTCTCACCCAAAACTTTCACCTCTAAAAATAATTTTCTATGAAAACCATTCTAATAATATGGCATCAACCATAGAAAGAAAGTGAATTTTCAGTGGTCCAAAAATTAGTACCAGTTATGGCATAGCATCCGAGATAATGTATCTAGTTCAGTGTTACCAACGGCAAATGTATGAATGCCTCTGAAATCTCTCCTAGTCAGAGGAGTAACAAGTGCCAGTAATGTTCAGTGTATATAAATAATTAGCCTATCAAATCATTGCACAAAACAATGTTAATTTAAATGAACAAATCCACAAGGGCTGTGATGAGGGTTCAAACCTACGTCCAGGATGATCCCAGATCATCCCTGATGTAGCTTCGAACCCTCATCACGGCCCTTGTGGATTTGTTCATTTGGTTTATCACGCTATTGTGATTTCTGTGTGTATAGGTGTTAATTTATGTAGATTCAATTTTTTTAATAGAAGATGAATTGTAGATTAGTTTTAAGCATGAAAGAAGCCTAATGAATGTGAAAGTGGCCAAGTGTAAAGTAATGGTAGTGAAGAGAAAGTAATTATGGGAAATAGATATTGTAAATGGAAAAGTGCTAAAAAGACTTAATTTCCAATTTAAATTTACATAATTGAAAGTTGCACATCTCACTAAATTATTGGTGGGAAGAAAAGTGGCTGGTGTAAATAAAACCCTAGTTAGGAAGAATATTAGTAGAAGTGGCTAGAGGGTTTGTATGAAGGAGTGATTGTCTCTACTCTTTTGTACTGAAGCAAGACACTGGAGCAGTACGAGTATGAAAAAAATCAAATTTCTTGGCAAGGTTTAGAGTACAATGTTGGTAAATTTTAAGATCAAGAAGATTTTATATGGAGGTTTAGTAATACAGTACTGAACAAATGAGAATTTTGAAGTGTTTGCATTCATGTGAATTTGGAGGAAGAAAGGAGGCAACCAAGATGACACTTAACGAGCGAGCGTGTGTGCGTGTGCGCGCGTGTGTGTGTGTGTGTGTGTGTGTGTGTGTGTGTGTGTGTGTGTGTGTGTGTGTGTGTGTGTGTGTGTGTGTGTGTGTGTGTGCGCGCGTGCATGCGTGCGTGCGCACAGGAGCTGGGAGCAAGTGAACTGCTCAAGTGTAGCGATGGGGAACAAAATCCAATCATAATGAAGCCAACAGAACTAATCCCAGATCAAGATCTTGGAATACATCCCGTGGTGTATTTCCATTGGAAGCAATGATAAAGGGGGTGTTTTAATTTAATCGCACAGGGAGTATAATGCAAATAATATACAGTGGTACCTCGGTTTACGAACGCCCCTGTTTACGAACTTTTCGGGCACTTTCAACAAGCTCTTTCACTCCCAGAAATGCTTTTATTCTCTCTCCAACTAAACACGACTAGGAAAATGCTTTAAGAAATGCAGTGATGGTTGCAAGCATTAGATCCAATGGGCATATCTGTTGTGCCTCCATTAATTAAAGGAGCACCAGCAATTACGTAGAAGCGCATGCAAAAATTTAAATTCGGTTAAATGGAGCCGATTTCCCAATTGACAGGGGCACAGTAGTACAGCAGTATTACAATGGATGGTCATGGAAAGTGATAATATCCTTTGCCAACATTTATTAATGAGCTTAATGCTAATACATGAAAACAAAATGGAATTAAGTAATAAAATGTTAAGCAAAGGGCCGAGACATTTACTATAACCAAATAAGAATTCAAACGCATACTGATAGGTATGGCTGCTCAGTGGCATTAACAAGGGAGTACGGGAATTTGCTCTCCAATACATAAACTGTAAAAGCACATGAAGTCTTAAGTAATTCACACATCTGGCAATGTGTTGAAAACACACAGGAGCACTCCCTGGGATGTACTGTACCTGGAAAGAGACTTCACTGTCAAGCAGCAAATGACAAGTTAACATTGATGACATTTGAAATGCAAAAACATCAACTCTGCCAAAGTATGATGAAACAAATTTTTATTTACCAATAGCAGTGGCAAGATAGAAATTTGTCAAAGTACACAAAAGGCACGCAATATTCCCCATTCCCGACATGAATGGTGCAAAGGTAATAACTGATCTCAGTCACTGAACCTACACTTCAAGACATTTCTGTACAAACACTTCCTTCAACACAGCATAATTATGGGATGGCACTGGGAAGCATGTTTAAAGATCAGTTTTTATATACTATAAACCTTACCACTTCCAACAGGCTACATTAGTGCATAAAGCACAAGGGTATCACACAAATTAGAACAAGCAATGTTAAAAGATGGGTGGCAGCCTTTCCTCTCCCCTAGTACTACACTAGTAGGACGTCAGGTGGTATCAATACATTCAGGTCCATAGAAGCTGTGAGGTAGGGCCCTCGAGGTACAACACTCCTTAACAAGGCACACACAGGCAGTAATACATGCACATCAATAAACTAGAAACTGTACGAAGATATTCTACTAAATGGCCCCAAAACCCAAACCACAAGACCTATAAAGAGAGACCCGAGGCATTTGATATGCCAATACTAGAAAACAAGAAAGTATTTACATGATTACCACATACAAAACTGGAATTGGGGAAGTCACTAAATTTGCAACACTGGAACAAGTGACCATATATTCAAAGAAAATAAAGCTGCCAAGTCTATAAATACTTCTGCAAACAGTACAACCTATCCTCTTAATGAATGCACTTAAATTTTATGTAACTGTAGCAACTATATTAAATAGTAATATACTTGACGAGGAGGAAACTTAATATAAGCCGTTGACAGCACATCGTCATAACTCGGTCTGAACATGTATATTGGTTTAGTACAGACGCTCTAGATACACCACAGATATTCAGCACCACTAACATCACCTGCAACAATGTAACACTTAACGACTAGTTCCTCCACTTCAAGAGTCCTTGAGTCTCGTCATAGAACAGAGCCAGATTCCGGCCGCATCAAGCTTCCATGCTCGACCGTCTACACGACAGTATTCGGCATCAGATGACGGTCCTGAAACAGCCATGAGAGAAAGGACAAAACAGCCTGAACCGAAAGAGAAGTACAGCGACGGTTTGGACACCGAGCAAGTAGTGCCTGAAACTGGATCCCATGGTAGCGCCTGAAACCATCTCACTGTGGGTCCCAAGAAAGCCAGTGGTAAGGTTCAAGGCAAGAAATCACAGGTGAGAATGACCATGGAGGAAAAACAAGAGATCATTCGTAAACATGAAAATGGTACGTGTGTTTTGAACTAGCTAGGCAGTATAACAAATCTTCAGGGAAGGAGGAGGGGAAGGCAGTAGTAGGGGATATCCCTTCCTCATTAATTAAGAAAATGTGTAGTATGGGTAGAACTAAAATTTTGCTGAAAAGAATCGCCCAGATAAAGCTTTAGCAGGCCGTTGCATTGATCTTATTAATGACAATGTGATGTCTCACTACAGACAAGTGTTACAAAGAAGGGGAAAACAATGAGAAAATCATGCAGTGAGCCAGAAGCAGGTCCTAGTGGAATGTAGCAAAACGTGCCAGAGTGAGTACCCCAGAGAAGTCATCACTGCCCGATGTTATAATGGAAGGGGACTTCCTTTCCAAACAGTAACACCTCTCTTCTTCACCGTCTTCCATATGCCAACAGGAGTCATCAGTAAAAGTAATAACTAGCACATTTGAAGTGAAAACTTGGGCAAATTAGGTATAAAATTTACTTTGAAGAGAAGTTTTTCGGGAGTCAGGAACGGATTAATTCATTTCCCATTATTTCTTATGGGGAAATTCACTTCGATTTACGAATTTTCGGGCTACGAACTCCAGGAATGGATTAAATTTGTAAACCGAGGTGTCCCTGTACAGGAACCCCCACCTCGAATAGTCCTACTTGATACCTGCTTGATGGGGTTCAGGGAGTTGTACTCCCCAAGCCCGGCCCGAGGCCAGGCTTGACGTGTGAGAGTTTGGTCCACCAGGCTGTTGCTTGGAGCGACCTGCAGGCCCACATACCCATCAGAGCCCGGTTGGTCTGACACTCCTTGAAGAAAACAATCTAGTTTTATCTTTATGTCCACGGTTGTTACGGCAATATTTCTGAAGCTCGCTGGTAGGATGTTGAACAACTACTCACCTAATTGTGCTTGCAGGGGTTGAGCTTTGGCTCTTTGGTCCCGCCTCAACTGCGGACCTCTGATGTTTATACAGAGTTCTCTGCTTGTGCCCATGGCACCTCTGCTCTTCACTGGTTCTATTCTGCATTTTCTTCCATATCGTTCACTCCAGTACGTTGTTATTTTACTGTGCAGATTTGGGACCTGTCCCTCCAGTATTTTCCATGTGTATATTATTTGGTATCCCTCTCGTCTGTGTGTGTCGTATATATTCTCTGTATTCCCTCTATTTCAGCAATCTCTCCTGCTCTGAAGGGGGAAGCGAGTACTGAGTAGTACTCAAGACGGGACAACAAGTGATTTGAAGAGTACAACCACTGTGATGGTATCTCTGAACTTGAAGGTTCTTGTAATCCATCCTCTCATTCCCAAGAAAGTCCTGCCAAAAGGCAACGGCCTCGCAGTCAGGGAAGGGTGCCACATATACCAGAAGACGCCTCGATCATGCTGACGGGAAGAAATCCACCTCCGGGCGACTGAACGTCTGTCAGAGCCAACTGAATGAGTCGGCGAAGACTGTCCATTATGTGGACGGAAATAACTGGGACAGGCCGTTTGCCAGAACGTCGGACACCCCTCCCCGGATAACGGCCAGGACAACCAAACCCCGAGAACTCAGCAGACGAGTCACCAGAAGTGACCAACTCCAAAAAACCAAGGACCGCATCGAACCCCCACAGTTCAGGCAATAAACCACCGGGAAGCAGTCCAAACGTAGCTGGATCGTCAATCCGCGGGCAACTTGAATCCTCTGAAGTGAATACCACACCACTGTGAACTCCCGCACCATGCTGTGGGGCCCGATGAAAGGACTGACTCCACTGCCCGTGGTTGGCCCGGTGAGCACTGGTCACAAAGCCCCAGCTGAGAGACGACGCGTACACGAACACATCGAGGGAGGGCTCGGGTAGGCACCAAGGCACTGAACTCTGGCAAACCCAAAGAGGAAGCCGGGAATGCAGCAGCTGACAAAAGGCCCCCAGGGGTCGAACCCAGCAAACACGGGAGGAACCAGGGACGTCCCCCGAAGGAACCAGAACAGCCAATAAAGCGAAACTCGACCCGGCAGGTAGACCATCGCAAAGTTCAGGCTTCCGTACAGATCCTCGAGCAACCGCTGCGTAACACAGGAGCCCCCCCCCCCCCCGAAACACGCACATGCGGGACCACAACTGAAGGAGAGACTCCAGAGGGGGAGAGAAGGAAACGGTACGAGTCTCTCACACAAGACCCAGCTAAGTTCGATCCTGGGAGGGGACCAGATGGGACTTTCGCCAGGTAACCAGGAACCCGAATACCGGCTAGCTGGGAAAGAACCAAATCCCTGACGAGCACACGTGGACTGATTGGGAACCCAGACCAGCCAGTCGTCGAGATAGGCCAACACCTGAACACCTAAAAGACGCAGACGGGCCCCCGCGATTCAGGTGAGGCATGAACATGCAATGAGTAGGTTCAACCTGAATTTGAGTCAACGAAAGGAGTAACCGAGATGCCCCACAACAAACTTGAGCTAGTCCCTGAACCCAGGATGAATTGAGACATGCTAATATGCATCCTTGAGGTCCAGGGACACCTTCCAAGAGCCTGGCTCCAACAGAAGCCAGACTTGGGATAGTAGTCATCCGAAAGGAGGGGGGCCAAGAAACCCAGGGATTCAGACGGGACAAGTCCAGAATGAACCGCAGGTCCGCACGGTCCCGTTTTGGTACTGGAAACAGGCGGGAAACTCACCCGAGAATCGTCATAGTTTCAACCATGCCCAAGTGCACCCACCCTGAGAATTTAAAGCGCAGAAGTGACCTGCCCTGCCAGCCCAGAACCCACAGAAGGAGGAGCCACCCAACACAACTGCAGGCTGTGGGAAACGACCTGAAAAGCTCACATATCACGAGACCAGGTGCGAGCGCAGAGAGCAAGTCGCCCCAACAATGGGGCGAACCTCGAAAGGGCTGACGCCTTATGAGAACCAGACCTGCGCAGAGAGCAATCACTGCTTCGACCAGACGCAGATGGAACTGAAGGTAGCGCCGGCTCCGAATCTGGCACCTGTGGCCTACCCCAACGAGTGGAACCTCGAGCCCTGGCACGACCCTTCTGGGAGGACCCCCCCCCCGGAGAACCAACAAGGCGGACATCGAACGACAGCTAGAAGCCACTGCCTGCAAATACCGCTTAACCACAGAGTCCACAAACAGTAAGGGACAAAATGGTGAAGAAAACCAAAGAGCCAGGGTCCAAGCAGATTCCAAGGAGGCGGCGAGCACAACCTGTCGACAAGCGAGACGTGAAGTGAAAAATCGCGACACCGCATCCCACAAGATCGGTGCAAATAGCTTTAACAGCGCAGACGCCATACAAGCAGCCGAGACCAAGGCACTAGACCCAGGAACGGCCCCAAGCGCCTCTACATTCTCCGCAAGCCAATCCAAAGACAACTCCAGGAGGTAAAAGAAACAAGACCGAAGCCAACAATCCACGAGTGCACAAGTCCTCAGGCACAAGCGCAGCCTACAGGGAGGGAACCTGCAGGTGAAGCTGAATCGAGCACACATCTCGCAGAAGGGCAGCACAAACAAGCAAATATTAAGGTGCTCATATGCGCCCCCAGGTAAACCTGGACCACCGTCAACACCTCGCGCCACTTAAGGCGTGCGGGTACAACAGAAAGTACTCCAAGCCTCCAATGACGACAACGGGTAGTCCGCAAGCCAGGACGACTCTGGAACCTTGTAACGAACCCAATATAGAGACGAAGACCCAAACCTGAAGGAAGATGGATCCATTATAAAGGAATAATCTAGGTCGCGCAGGAGGTAAGCCACAATGGTCACCCACACCTCAGTAGCCAAGACGTGGGAAGCCAAAAACCTCCAGAAGGGCGGAACCGAACCCAGGAGAGGAGCCGAACTCAAATCCAACTCATACGCAGGGGGGGGGGGGGAGAGAAAACTACTCCCTGTAACAGAAAGCCTGACCGAGTATTGGAAAACCCAGGTGGGGTCCAACGGGACCCCAAGGCCCCCCCAAGTCAGCTCCTCCCCCAACCCCGGGAACCTCCACATCAGGCCCCGAAGGGCGAGTCATGGCCTCAAGAAAAAGCCGGGGCAGCCGGAAAAGCAGAAAGAAGGGGCCCACTGGTCAGACCCCGGAGCTACAGCTGGAGGAATGGGGACTAATGCCTCTGTCACCATCCCGGAAGGGGCATCCCCCGAAACTGCCCAAGTCTCAAACCTCTAAACCCTGCCCCAACCCTGAAGCCCTCAGACACTTAGAAGCCAGAAGCAAAGGGGAAGGGGGGGGGGGGGGTAGAAACAATGAACCACAGCAGGGGGAAGGAGGGTGTATGGACTGAACAAAGGCTGAAGAGACCAACACCCCCAAGTTCGGGTACCTGTAAGCAAAGAGGGTCAGCCTCGGGGCATCCGGGAAGCAACCATCCTAGGTTGGTGTAGGTATAGGTTTCAGCAACCTATACCCAGCATGAAATGCCAGAGCCACCTGCACCTGAATAACGTCATCAGTTGACCTGGATGAATTGAGTCACAAACGAGCAACAATGCTCAATGCTCGCAGGACTCAGGGTCAAAGGTGTCACCGACCCAACAGGCAGCATGACGGAGGCAAAAACAATTAACGTTGCCCTGAGACAAGGGGACAGAGCAACCCTCAAACTTGCACAAGGCAAGATGGGATCCAGGGGTTGCATCCCATGCATTCCATCAGTAACCCATCCACTGGGCTACTTGTAGCCCAATTGGATTTCCAATTAGGGTAATTATATTCCAATTAAAAAGCCAGCTATGTATGTCATTACTTACTCCTTTTTCAGCTACTGTTAAAACAAGCTGGGCTGTGCATTCTGAAAAGCAAGTCAAATTCAATCGGGAAAAAATATTTGGCTACTTTTATAGTAAAGTTTGTGACATTTAGTTCTTCAGCTTGCAACTTTTGGCAGCTCAAATCTGGCATTGCTGCGCGTGCCCCCCGCAGGGTTTCCCAGTGCCCCTAGACTGGTATCGCTAAGAGAAGCCCAGGCAGGGTACTGCTAACCGGAGCCAAGTCTACGAATAAACTTCTAAAACTGAACCGCCGGGACATGTCCACTCACGGGGGCCAAGCATGGGGTAGCACCATACACCAGAGGTCAAGACCCTAATATAACTGCGGGCAAGGGACACAAGATGGACCCTCCTACCAGACAAACAATAAGAAAAAGAAAACCTCCGGAAAGAGGGCAACGTACCCACGAGGAACAGAGCTGGCCACTGTAATAGGTGAAAACAAGCTGCGCAGTACCTTGTGCCCCACCAGTGCAAAAACTACCACTTACCCCAATGTAAACAAGGGAGGAACCCCCCCCCCATCCTCCAAACACATTTGGGGAGATCAATCACCGAGCAGCAAAATACCAACAGAGGTAGACCCCAAGGCGATTTGTGGAAGATAACCCCATGCCCCAAGGGCAGTACTTACAGGGCACTGGGTGAAGGGAACCCCAAGAACATGCAGCTCGAGTACCTGCGAACATTACTCCCAGCTCGCACGCCACCACAAGAGTAGTACTGAACCTAAGGCACAACATAATACAATACAGAATCTGGAGTCACACAACCATGCCACAATCACATCAGCTGAGAACTGGAGTGTGGATCACCGGCACGGTGGGTCTGAGGCCTCCCCCTTCCCCTTCCCGGTGAGGGGGGGGGGAGCTGCACAGACATGCGGTGTGGCTCGTGTGACGTCATACCTGGTTGATGGGGTTCTGGGAGTAGTTGCTCTCCCCAAGCCCAGCCCGAGGACACGCTTGACTTGTGAGTTTGGTCCACTAAGCTGTTGCTTGGAGCGGCCCGCAGGCCCACATACCCACCACAGCCAGAGTCTAATGATATACATACCAGCCTGGATAGCTCCGGGGAGCCGAAGGGGCTTCGCCCAGAAGCAACTGTACTCTCGAGTCATATCACCCAAACCCGTAGCAGTAAACATAGGTTACACAGTGAACCCCAGCATAAAAATTAGGGGTGCTTTAGGGAAAATGAGAACATCGCAATTGATATTTCCTGAGAATAATGAACTTTGGCTTCGGTTGGTTAGGTGGGTAGGTTAGGTTGGTCAGGGGTTCAGTTAGGTGCCCCTGCACTGCACACCTGTTTTTGGCAAAATTTTCATGGTGCAGTTATTAAGGACATTTTTGTTTTTATAAATGTTCAGCTAATGTTAATGTAAAAATGTTTCCAAACTCGATCATTTTCATTTCAAATCACAAAGAGCGATGAAATCATTAAAAAACCAGCGTTGAATGTAATTAAACCCCATTTTCTGGGCGAGCCCTGGAAGCTTCCTAGAGCTTGTTGGGCTAATTAATGTATGTTATTTTAGACCAGGACATTAGCTATGGAGTTCAGACCTAACAGGGACCAGCACCAGAACCTGGCCCCTTCAGAGAGGTTTCAGGGAGCAATGGCCCTGGAAAACCCCCTTGTGGTTGGGGGTTTTCCTTGTCTGCCATCGACCGGGGTTAAGCACCCAGAAAGGTAGGCATAACAAAACAAATACCACATGGTAAGCAACTAAAACAAAAAAACGAACAGAGGTAGAAACTCCCTACAATCCCAAGGAAACAAGCAATCACCACACTTTACTGCCATGCCGCTCATCCGCACAGCCCTCCCCTTCCTCAGAGGGGGAGGGAAGGGCTGTGCGGATGTGGTAGTTTAAGTACCAGAGGTTAAACTACCACATTTGCCGGCAAAAATCAGAAAGGGCAAAGCACAGCACCCAGACAGAACCAGAAGGAAATGGCCAAAACGGCCTGAAAACCGAGGGACAAGGTGTGGGAGCAAGCATAGACAGGGACACTTGAGCCCAACCCTAAGGGACCAGACTCGAAACAAGACAGAAAACGTAAAACAGGTGTATAAACCAACACCCAAGTGTTCCCAGAGGAACAGAAGACAGGCAGAATACCCCAGGAAAACAAAGAAATGGCAACAGGATGGATAAAACCCCTGAAAGGAGGTGAAAACTCACCCACGCACACTCGCTCCCACAAGAAAAGAAAATGGCCACCAACTAAGGAGCCATGACTGACGCAATAGAGCCACACACCAGCAAATGTGGGAAGCAAGCAGACTAGACACACAAAAATAGGAAGTAGAGAGTTACAGTGAGAGGCGAGACCTCAGATTGGTGTGAAGTCACCAGCGGAGTTCCACTCAGACCTATCCTGTTTCTGATGTATGTAAATGATCTCCCAGAGGGTATAGACTCATTCCTCTCAATGTTTGCTGACAATGCCAAAAAAATGAGAAGGATTAAGACAGAGAAGGACAGCTTGAGGCTTCAAAAAGACCTGGACAAGCTGCAGGAATGGTCGAACAAATGGTTAAGAGTTTAACCCAAGCAAATGTAACGTAATGAAGATAGGTGTAGGGAGCAGGATACAAGATATCATTTGGGAGATGAAATCCTGCAAGAGTCAGAGAAAGACCTGGGGGTTGATATCATGCCAGACCTGTCCCCTGAAACTCATATCAAAAGGTTGGCTAACATAAGAACGGCCTTTAGAAACTTGTGTAAGGAATCTTTCAGAACATTATATACCACATATGTCAGACCAATCCTGGAGTATGCAGCTCCAGCATGGAGTCCATATCTAGTCAAGCAGAAGACTAAACTGGAAAAGGTTCAAAGGTTTGCCACCAGACTAGTACCAGAACTGAGGGGGTATGAGCTATGAGGAGAGATTACGGGAATTAAACCTCACGTCACTGGGAGACAGAAGAGTTAGAGGGGACATGATCACCACATTCAAGATTCTCAGAGGAATTGAGGTAGATAAAGACACTTTTTAACACAAGGGACACACACTAGGGGACACAGGTGGAAATTGAGTGCACAAATAAGCCACAGAGATGTTAGAAAGAATTTTTTCAGCGTCAGAGTAGTAGACAAATGGAATGCATTAGGTGGTGATGTGGTGGAGGCTGACTCCAAACACAGATTCAAGTGTAGATATGATAGAGCCCAATAGGCTCAGGAACCTGTACACCTGTTGATTGACAGTTGAGAGGCAGGACCAAAGAGCCAGAGCTCAACCCCCACAAGCACAATTAGCCAAGTACAATTAGGCAATTAGGTATGATCACCCAGGCGCCGGTAAACAAACTGCAGTGCCGCCGGTGGCCAAGAGAAGAGTTATCCACAGAGAAGAAATTGGCCAACTAAGGAGCCGTGACTGACGCAATAGAGCCAAAAACACGCCAGCAAATGTGGGAAGTAAGCAGAGTAGAGACGAAAACCCCCGCCCAGAAGCAGAAGATCCAGGCAGGGGCAAACAGCTCCAGACAGCAAGTGGGCATCCTCCACAGCCCTGGGAACCCACAACAGAGGCCCTGGGGCAGAGCTGTCCTCCACACCCTCAGCCCTTAAAAAAAGGAAGAGTCCAGGGGAAAGGCAGCAAAGAAAGGGCCACTGGTAAGACCAAGAAGCCTCGGCAGGAGGAACAGGCTTGAAAACTTCCGTCCTCAACCCTAACGGGGCAGCCCCTGAAGCTGCCCGAGTCTTGGCACCAACTAAATCCCACCCCCAACCCAGAAACCCACAGACGGTCAGGAGCCAGGAATAGGGAGGGAAAGGGGCGAACAGCACGGGGTG
Organism: Procambarus clarkii; assembly: GCF_040958095.1. Classification (NCBI taxonomy): domain Eukaryota; kingdom Metazoa; phylum Arthropoda; class Malacostraca; order Decapoda; family Cambaridae; genus Procambarus; species Procambarus clarkii. The sequence continues at coordinate 22,227,449 of NC_091189.1, forward strand.
ACTCCGGGGCATCCGGGTAGAAAACCAACCTAGTGCATTGCAAGCAATCTAAACCTAGCTTGCATCACAGATGCCGCCTGTACTCTGAACAGTAAGGACATCAGAAGAGTACTGGAGAACAAGCAGAGAACACCTCTCGCAAGACTCCGGGCCAAGGTGTCAGTGACCTAACAGGCAGCATGACAGGTTAAAGTGGCGGCCGTCACCCTGAGACAAGAGCACAGCAACCAACGAACCCGCACAAGACGGGATGGAACCCGGAAGACACATTCAATGGTCCACTGAGTCCTGAAAGGGTTTTCCAGAGCCCGTAGACTGACTGCTACGGGAAGCCCGGGCAAGGTGTTGCTAACTGGTTAACACCCAAGCTAACAAGGGGTAGATGCAACACTGAAAACCCCTGCGATGTATACAATCACTAGGGCCTAGCAGAGGGCCACCAAACACTACCGGTAGAACTATAGCCACACTATACAGACCCCCATCAGGCATAGAAAAAAAAAAAAAAGAAAAACCCCGCAAAAGTACACTGTCCCCCAGAGGCAACAGGAATCGGTCGCCGCGTAGGTGGCAGGTAGTGCAACACCTCGATGCCCTAACCAGCGCAACATCACTCCCTACCCAAGGCCAAACAAGGGTCACAAGCCCCAGCTGGCCCCAAGGGCGAGGTAAATGCCAATCAGCATGAACCTCAACGGGAATGGTTCCAGAACGCCCCAAGGAATATAACCCTGTTATGCAAGGGAAGTACTCATAGGGCACTTGGGGAAGGAAGCCCCTAAGCACATGCAGCTCTGGTACTCATTAACACCTGGCCACCGCACAACACATGGCAGTGAACGCCACGAAGGCAAAACACCACCTAGGAAACTAAGGCCAGAGAAACATCAGTCCCGGTTGACACTAGCTTACAAACTGAAGTGCTTGGCAGCCATCGCAGTGAGGTCCAGGGCCCCCCTCCCTCCCTCTCGGGGAGGGAAGGGCTGCGCGGATGAGAGGCGCAGCAGTAAGGTGTGATGTTTGCTTGTTTCCTGGATTTTGAAGGGAGTTTACCTCTGTTTGGTTTTTTGTTTTAGTTTCTTACCATGTGGGGTTTGTTTTGTTGTGCCTACCTTTCTGGGTGTCTAACCCCGGTCGATGGCAGATAAGGAAAACCCCCAAACCCCCATAACCAGCCCTGGCTTTCCAGGGCTCCCTGAAGCCTCTTTGAAGGGGCCAGGTTCTGGCACTGGTCCCTGGTAGGTCTGAACTCCATAGCTAATGTCCCGGTCTAATATAACATACATTAGCCCAATAAGCTCTAGGGAGTCATAGGGACTCCCCTCAGAAAAAAACTTGAAATATGGCCCAATTAAAAACAATCAACTCTCAGAGCGCCGTAAAGTGCTTTGCGCAGTGCAGTGTTTAGACACTCCGTTGGCAAAACCACTGCATTATTTAAGGTGGGGAAATTGAGAGAACGGGTTCAACAGTGATAGAAGGATGGATTTAAATGTGGTGGTGGTAAATCCAAAAAATGGTCAAAATATTCCAAACATCAAAGGACAAGATACCATAAGTAACTTTCATGCTGTAACTACTACACTCTGGTAATTACATGCACGCACATCACATGTGGAGTCTGTGTTCAAAAGGATGTGGAGATTCACACTCCACATCCACAACAATGATTTAACCAAGTAAGATTGTTCACATTTAAACCACTTCACAGCCATTATATAATTTGGTATATATATATATAACTAACTTTCAAAATGCAAAGCAACAACTCGCATTAAAAAATTAAGAAAATATGAATTTCACTCACCATTCTGGAATCCATGACTGCCTTCGCCATAAATTTCCCAAGGAATCTGAATTTTGTTCTTAACTTTGTCATGTGAGCAGATTTCATGTTTCTGGGTACAGGTAATGGATAAAGGCCATTGCTGGCATTAACATATTTCACTGCTTTTCCTGGATTATCTTCAGTTCTTTCTTCCACAGTAACCGTTTCACCACGCCATAGTTCTAAATCTGCTTTCTGTAGTTCTTTAGAAACTAGTGCATAAAATTCTAACGTGGGCCCTAAACCTGTCCCCACTTCATTGTCATATTGAATTTCTAACATGGCTCTCGAAGAAGCCAAATCACTTATCACAGACTCTGCCTGTTTGAGAATATCATCACGAGAGACAGTTCTCTTTCGTTTTTCAAGTCTCGGGGTAACTCTTTCACTACTGTCAACAGAATTGAGCTCAGGAGAGGAGTCCATAAGTCGTTGTAAGGCTCGGTCACGGTCGAAGGAAACTGCATAGAAGAGCAGTTGGCGCGTCTCAAACGGAAACAGGAACGGACTGTAAAGAGACAAGTCATTAAGTAACTAAATATTAGCACCAATAATGGTTTTCACACAGTATGTATTGAAGGCAAAGTAATATGCAAGGCAAGATACAACCCCTAATGCAATGGATAACATTTAATTCACTTGGGTCAATGGAGATTCAAACTCTGGCTTCAAAAGTAGGACAAGTCTTGTATTTTTGAGATCCAAGCTTGAATCTCTGATGATTTAAGTTAATGAAATATGAGAGGTACTCACCAAACATATGCTATTTGAGGCAACCATGGTGGAACATTCCCAGTCATTATAACCAAAGGGTCTTGCAACTGTCTATTAGCTTTAGCTGTTAATTTGAGATTTGTGAACTCGGCTGTAGGAAGAGGGGATGGGTAACATGCTGTGGGATAGAGGGAGCCATAGTGTCTGTTCAATGCATGGAGAACCCGTAGTAGTGCCAGCACTTCAATACTTGGGTCACTGACAGTCACACTAGCAGGAAGATTGGCAGTCAGGTACTGGTCAAGAACACTGTTGTTCCCTCCAACAATACTTCCATCTGGAGAATAAAATGACATTAATTCAATGTGTAAAATTCCTTTGGAGAGAATATGATGTTTAGAAGGCATATCCAGTACAACCAATTCAACTAATCTCCTTTTTGGCAAATCTCTAGTGGCAACACTTTCTGGATGGAGTTATTCACTCAATTTGACAAATAAGAGTTTAGCGATGTGGGGGGACACGTCCAGATTTGCTTATGTTGGCCCAGAGTTAGTAAGACTTGGCAAGAACGTTGCTCATCATGATAGGTTGAAATTAAAATTTCCCACAGTGAAATTAGTCCATAAAATGTGAGAAATATAAAGGCATTAACATTACTTTTCTTAATATGGCTCCAACCATGGTTTTAATTGCTGGACAGTTAAGAAACAGTTGGAGCCATTGGAATCTAGCATATTTAAAACCAAATTTTATGTTCATTTTCACTTGCAGCAGTTTTCATTCACTAAAATATGGGCCTTCTTCCTTTGAATAGAGGTTTCAATTCTGAGGCATGGGGAAATATGCTGGATGTGATCAAATCTTTACAGATTCTCATGGTACTTGTCTTTCCTATGATTGGTTGAAAATTTCCCTTGGTGAAATCAGCCCATTGTGTATGTGAAACATTAGGTAAAACTTTTAACCCTTGGATTGCACCTCTTTTTATACTAGACAATGCTCTGGTGTATGGAAAAATTTCCTACTAACAGTTAAAATGCATTCCATAATCATTGGGGGAAAAAAAAAATTGTCATTCACGTCAACCATGGAGGGGAAGAAAACTCATGATGGCATTGTGAATGACTCGGTGAAGGTTGCTTGGACCAAGTATGGGGCAGGAGTTGCTACAAAGACATTTTTACACTTCAATATCACAGTTATGTATATATTTTATCCTTATTAAGTGATGCAGTGAGCACAAGCTACATCTGTAACATATAAATTTTGGAGAAAATTAGTTGAAGTCAACTTCAACCACAGGTGGCAGAGTGTTTGATCTTATTTATAGTATTTTCAAGGAACATAAAATTGCAGCCATTTTTTTCAATTTACATGAAATTTACACCTTATATGTAGAGTTGACGTCTCTACAACATGTCTAAAACACTTTATTCCTAAGTTCATTTATTGATTTTATAAATATTTGCAAACATGAAATATTGGCATGTATTTTTGGGGGAACTTTGGGACTACTTGTAATAGTAAAACTAAACACATTTTGGATAATCCTTTTAAGTAAAATCCTTTATTATATGCTAATATGATATACGAGTGTCATAGAAATGATGCCATTTGAATATTGTGGTAGTAGTAAGATACTGAAAATGTGTAAAATTCGTTGGGAAAATAAAAAGTATCTCCCTTTCTTTTTGGGATGCGATACCGAAACGTAGAACAGTTGCAGCCCTTCTTATATACAACTAGTAAAAAAAAGTTTGGTTGAAATTGAACTTAATTTACTGTAATCCGGCCCCTTAAAATTGTGAATTCTGGGAAAAAATACAGAATCGATTGCCAAATAGATAAAAACATTATTAACAACAAGTAAAGGAAAATATTGAAGCAACTCTAGAATAGTTGCTAATAGACTTCAATGTATTATTTCTGAAAGAAAACTAAAAATAAGTATCAAGCTGACCTCCAACAAAAGTATCTGCTTTCTTCTTGGGGCTGGTTTTGGAACCCCCTGCTTTGCCCTTTCTGCCTCCAGAACTTCGACTTTGCTCCTCCTCTTGTAAAGGCCTGCAAATTGTTAGATAATTTTTTTTTATATTCCTTAATGCTGAGGTAATGCACAATGCTTTGTTTCTAAATTATGCTGGTTAAAGGCTATGTTAAGGTCAAAATAGTGGCCATTTTGTAATATTTGAAACTGGATAAGACTGTTCTTAGAATACATTTTCAGGCCAAATGAAGGAATCTAACCTGTGACCTGAACTCCTATATACTGTATATTATAAATAAAAATAAATAAATAAAAAATAAAAATAAATAAAAATAAATAAATAAATAAATATAAATAAATAAATACATAAATAAATAAATTATAAATAAATAAATAAATAAATAAATTATAAATAAAAAATAAATAAAAATAAAAATAAATAAAAAATAATTTAAATAAAAATAAATAAATAAATAAATAAAAATAAATAAAAAATAAATAAATAAATAAATAAATAAATAAATAAATAAATAATGAACATTAAGAGAACACAAAAAAAGTTCGCTTCCTAGAGGCTGTAGATTTCCTCTAACTCCTCCGACGCTGGGCAGGAACCGAGGATGCAGCGGGCATGCCCCCCCTCCAGATCGCGACACTGAGGCGCTGAAAGGGAAAACTTGCCGCTCTAGGGGTCTCTTGTGGTGTCAATGAGCTTGGAACCAAGATCCTTAAGAAACCTTGCACTCTCTCCCCATGGGCCTAGGGTCTCAGATCCTATTGGAGCGAAGTTGTACCGATGATCTAATTGCCTGTACAGTACTTGGCTGACTTGTGTTTGTGTGTGTGTCGCCGCGGATCCTGCTGTGCTGGCAGAGAGGTTGATGTATGTCGTTGCCAGGGTGGATACGCAAGTAAAGTCCCATGCCAACTGTCTGCTACCCTTCCACTGACGCAGTGTGATTCCGTCTGGTCGGCCGGCAAAGCTAACAGTCATGGTTCAGTAGGTTGCGGGACTCACTCTCCGCTGGACACTGAGCAGAGGCAAGGCTTCTGTTAATGATGTCTTTGACTTCGTCGTGTCTAGTGTGCCAACCACCAGATTTTCCACAGTGCAGGCCATGCAATCCATATTCGTCAGCATCTGCCTCGCCACAAATACACCTATGAACAGTGTGAATAGGGGCAGCAAGGCGGAGAGCGAAGGCAATACGGAGCTCCTGCGGATCAAGACTTGTGCCTGTCGCAGACATAGGGACTGCTAAAAGGAAGTCCCCTGCATGGGGAACCTGCACAGCTGTGAAGCGTGCACGATCACTGGGGGTTGTTGCTGTCTCCAGCAAAGCTGTGGCTTCTTTGTCTACAATGGGGCTATCCCAACTGGATTGTTTCTTGGTTTTCGGCATGGCTGGTCTGAGTTCTGGGTCTGCCATGGCACCCCATTTCGTGTCGCATTCCGTGTAGTGGGGTCCTGTATTCCCGCTACATCACTCAGGGTGTCGGGTAGAATTTCCTTAACCAGGTCATCTGATGCCGAGGAGGAAGACAGGAAGGCTGGGACAGCAATTTGGGTGGCGGTGCGGACACCCAAGCCACCGAGCCTAACAGTAAGAGTGGCTTGTTTCCACAGGCATTCGTTGAGGGAGAGGTTAACAACTTTTTCCAGCATGGTCTTCAGTAAGAGGTCATACTCTTCAAGCTTTCGGTTGTCGTAAAATGAGGCGCACCTCAGAAAGTAGGTTAGCCTCGGAAGGGATAGGCATTTTTGAGGAGATGAAAAGCATCGTGGGCATCGATGTCACCTATTCTGTCTTCCATCTTCCTAAGGTCTGCGATATTCTTGTCAAGGATCTCCTCAATGGCGTTAGACTCGAGGGGCGCTGCAAGGAGGGTGCTGTTCTCGGTTCTAATGACATGGGCCGAGATTTTATTTATTTATATCTTCCAAGTGTGAAGTAGTCTCCTCCAACCCAGACATCGTAGCTAGAATAAGGTCTGCCTTGCCTGGAGCCCATGTCATTAGGGCCAAGAACAAGCATCCTCCTTGGAGCCCCCTCGGGTCTAATGCCATTGAGGAGATCCTTGACAAGAATATCGCAGACCTTAGGAAGATGGAAGACAGAATAGGTGACATCGATGCCCACAATGCTTTTAATCTCCTCAAAAAGGCCTATCCCTTCCGAGGCTAACCTACTTTCTGAGGTACGGCCCATCTTACGACAACCGAAAGCTTGTTGAAGGCACTTGGCTTGCCTGCGGCGCCTCACTTGTTGAAGGCGCTCGGCTTGCCTGCGGCGCCTCATTGGTTGAACAACACGTAACTTTTCTTTAATTGCTAGGACAACCTTCTTCCTCTTAATACCTCCAGAAGGATTGATGCTGCTACCAGACATAGTCTTGGCCAAAAATGTTCAAAATTACTATGAAAATAAAGTCATTTAAAACAATATTTCACTAATGGCACAGCACTGTGTATAACACGAGGGACGGACGCACATGGGTTGACCAGTGTTAGACGGGTCCACTTGGGGTGGGGCTGCTATAGCACGTTAAGTAGGCTGCCAGGAGGAAAAAAACTCAATATTTTTTAAGGAAACTTCAGCCTGTGCACATTGCTTTTAGGAAACTTATTTATTTGTTATTACATAATTACTAGTACTTATTTCATTTGTTTTTGGCTATGATTAATTGTTCTAAAATTAATGGTAATTCCTGTACCCAGGTGGTCCCTCCTGACGCTCCCCTGACCCCACCCCCTCCTCCACCATGCGTCTAGAGCCACAGACGGGATTAATTAATACGGTATGGCCGAATTTTCATCCGGCCAAACCAGCTTTTATCTGGTTCCTGTGGCCATTTTTGCCGGATATTGTGATAACTTTATCCGATCACGATTTTGGCCGTATAAGGGCGTTTTCCGGATGTTTGAATCCCGGATAATCGCGGGGTTACAGTATACACACACACAGACTAAACTGGAAAAGGTTCAAAGGTTTGCCACCAGACTAGTACCCGAGCCGAGAGGTATGAGATACGAGAGGCTACGGGAATTAAACCTCACTTCGTTGAAGACAGAAGAGTTAGGGGGGACATGATCACCACATTCAAGATTCTCAAGGGAATCAACAGGGAAGATAAAGACAGGCTACTTAACACAAGGGGCACACACACTAGGCGAAACAGGTGGAAACTGTGGGAAACAGGTGGAAACTGTGGGAAACAGGTGGAAACTGAGTGCCCAAATGAGCCACAGAGATATTAGAAAGAACTTTTTTAGTGTCAGAGTGGTTGACAAATGGAATGCATTAGGAAGTAATGTGGTGGAGGCTGACTCCATACACAGTTTCAAGTGTAGATATGATAGAGCCCAATAGGCTCAGGAACCTGTACATGCCGAAGAAATATAAGAAAATTCACCTTCGCAAATAGAGTGGTAGACGGTTGGAACAAGTTAAGTGAGAAGGTGGTGGAGGCCAAGACCGTCAGTAGTTTCAAAGCGTTATATGACAAAGAGTGCTGGGAAGACAGGACACCACGAGCGTAGCTCTCGTCCTGTAACTACACTTAGGTAATTACACTTAGGTAATTACCTGTTGATTGACGGTTGAAAGGCGGGACTAAAGAGCCAGAGCTCAACCCCGGCAAGCACAACTATGTGAGTACACACATACACAACATGCATATGCATATATATATATATATATGTCGTACCTAGTAGCCAGAACACACTTCTCAGCCTACTATGCAAGGCCCAATTTGCCTAATAAGCCAAGTTTTCATGAAATAATGCTTTTTCGGCTACCTAACCTACCTAACCTAACCTAACTTTTTCGGCTACCTAACCTAACCTAATCTATAAAGATAGGTTAGGTTAGGTAGGGTTGGTTAGGTTTGGCCATATATCTACGTTAATTTTAACTCCAATAAAATAAAATTGACCTCATACATAATGAAATGGGTAGCTTTATCATTTCATCAGAAAAAAATTAGAGAAAATATATTAATTCAGGAAAACTTGGCTTATTAGGCAAATCGGGCCTTGCATAGTAGGCTGAGAAGTGTGTTCTGGCTACTAGGTACGACATATATATTATATATATATTATATATATATATATATATATGCAACAATGATCACAAAAACACTGATCCAAGTATGCAGAATAACCACATATGAAAAATAGAAACTGCTTAACGCGTTTTCGGCTAATTCGCCTTCATCAGAGCAAAGTAGAATGAAGATAAGATTGCTGATCAGACCTTTATATCCGCCTGGGCAGATCACCTGACCACCAAAAATAAGTGGAGGAAAGGAATTATAAGAAAGAAGGTAACTGCAGAAGGCCTATTGGCCCATACAAGGCAGCTCCTATGAATATCTCCAAGTGCCATACGTGTTTAAATGATTGCTATATTGTTTTGACGTGCTATATTGAGGCTTAAATAGGGATCCAACTTGTACATACCGGGGCTCACATTAAGGCTGTTGTTACAATGTTTGATCAGAGCAGACTCGATCACGTTTCGTTCAACAAAATCCTTACTTTTAACAATACATTTTGCCCTTGTGAAGTCGATAGAATGATTACATAAACTGGAATGTAAATACAATGCACTGGATTGCTGGGCTGTACGAATAGCGTATGAATGCTGTTTTAAACGCGAGGAAAGAGATTTACCTGTCTGGCCGATGTAAACACATGCACACTCATTACAAGGGATGGAATACACACAACCTGCTACAGACGAGGGCGAGTTCTTAAAAATGATAATACAGTTAAGTCCATGTTAATTAAGAACTCGCCCTCGTCTGTAGCAGGTTGTGTGTATTCCATCCCTTGTAATGAGTGTGCATGTGTTTACATCGGCCAGACAGGTAAATCTCTTTCCTCGCGTTTAAAACAGCATTCATACGCTATTCGT